>NC_069504.1:734641931-734749431 GCF_027579735.1 Bombina bombina | reverse complement strand
ATCTGGTAAGCATAAATTATGTTTTCCTTCCATAAGGCAGGGAGTGTCCACAACTTCATTTCCATGCTCCAGGACACTGAAGAAATAATGGGAGCAAACAAAAAAGAGGCGGGCCCTATTCTGAGGGCAACACAGCCTGCAAAACGTTTATCCCAAAAGCTGCTTTATCCAAAAGCAAAGCCATCAAACTTGTAAAATTTAGAAAAAGTGTGTAAGGAGGAGGAGGTAGCCGCCTTACAAATCTGATCCATAGAGGCTTCGTTCTTCAAAGCCTCGGAGGAAGCCACTGCTCTAGTGGAATGAGCCGTTATCCTCTTAGGAGGCTGTCTCATAACCTAAGCGGACACTCCTCAACCAGAAAGATAAGGAAGTCGTAGTAGCCTTCTGCCCCTTACGCTTCCCCATATAGATGACACCACCTTAAGGAGGAACCCTAATTTAGCACGTAAAAACCGCCTTATCAGCATGGAAAACAAGATAAGGGGGGTCACATTGTAAAGCATAAATCTCAGAAACTCTGCGAGCAGAGGCAATAGCCAAAAAAAAAAAAAAGAACCAAGATAACAATTTAATGTCAACAGTATGAATAGGCTCAAACCAAGTCTGCTGCAAATCACAGAGAACAAGATTGAGGCTCCAAGACGGAGCCCCAGATCTAAACACAGGTCTGATCCTAGTCTAGTCTGATCCTAGAGCGTTGACAAAGGACTGCACATCCGGAAGCTCAGCCAATCTCTTGTGCAGTAACACCGACAGGGCCGATATCTGTACCTTCAGGGAACTAGCAGACCCTTCTCCAGTCCATCCTGGAAAAAAGATAATATTTTGGCAACCTTAAACCTTATGCCAGGAAAAGCCACGCTCTACACACCAGTACAAGTAAGTCCTTCACACCTTATGGTAGATACGATGAGCTCCTGGCTTACGAGCTTGAACCAGTGTCGATAACTCTCAGAAAACCCTCTCTTGGCTAAGACTAAGCGTTCAATCTCCACGCAGTCAACCTCAGAGGATCTAGATTTTGAGGAACGAAGGTACCTTGTATCAGCAGATCTATGCGACAAGGTAACCTCCACTTAGGAGACGAGGACATCCCCACCAGATCCGCAAACCACGTCCTTCGCGGTCATGATGGAGCAATTAGGATCACTGATGCTTGCTCCTGCTTGATGCGAACCACCACACGAGGGAGAAGCGGTAATGGAGGAAAAAGATATATACGAGTCTGAACCTACATGGTACTGATAGGGCATCTATCAGTTCAACCTGAGGATCACTCGACCTGTACCTGGGTAGCTTGGTATTGAGGCGGATGCCATGAGATCTATCTCCGGCGTCCCCCACTTGCTACATTTCTCTGCAAACACCTTGGGGTGGAGAGACCATTCACCTGGGTGAAAGGATTGCCTGCTGAAGAAGTCCGCTTCCCACTTGTCCACACCCGGAATGTGGATCGCTGACAGCGTACATCTGTGAGTCTCCACCCACTCTAGTATCTGAGATACTTCTCTCATTGCCAAGGGACTTCTCATCCAAACCCCCCTGATTGTTGATGTAGGTAACCAAGGTTATTTTGTCTGATTGGCATCTGATAAACTGGGACGAACCTAGAAGGGGCCAAGCCTTCAAGGCATTGAAGATTGCCCGGAGTTCCAATGTATTGATCGGAAGCAAGGACTCCTCCTGAGTCAACAGATCTTGTGCCTTCTTGGCCCCCTCAAATGGCTCCCCAGCCAGAAAGGCTTGTGTCCATAGTCACAATCTCCCAGGATGATCTCAAAAACACAGATAATCTGGACAGAGCCACCAAGAGAACGAGTCGACAGGTTGACCAGCAGAATCTGTTGAGACAGATCTGAATGGTCGCCGTTCCATTGTCTCAGCATGCATAGTTGTAAGGTTCTGAGATGGAATCTGGCTAAGGGAATGATGTCCATACAGGGCACCATGAGTCCAATCACCTCCATACACTGGGCAACTGAGGGTCTAAAGGAGGCCTGGAGGGCAAGACATGCAGTAGTTAGCTTGCACTTGGAGTAAGAGAACTCTTTTCCAAGTTTATCTTCCATCCATGTGATCAAAGAAGACTGAGAAGGGACTCAGTGTTCTTCCGCTAGACAAAAAGATGGGGCATGTACCAAGATATCGTCCAGGTAAGGCGCTACTGCAATACCTTGTATTCTGTCAATGGCTAGAAGAGCTCCGGAGAACCTTTGAACTTATCCTTGAAGCAGTAGCTAGGCCAAACGGAAGAGCTATGAGCTGGAAGGGCTGGCCCAGGAAGGCAAACCTCAGGAACTGAAAATGTTCCCTGTGTATCGGAATGTGAAGGTATGCATCCTTCAGGTCTATGGTGGTCATAAACTGTCCTTCCTGAACTAGAGGAAGGATTGACCGTATTGTCTCCATCTTGAAAGAGGGAACACTCAAACTTGTTTAGGCACTTTAGGTCCAGAATTGGACAAAAAGTTCCCTCCTTTTTTGGAACAACGAAAAGGTATGACTAAAATCCCAAACTTCTTTCTGCTGTAGGTACCGGGACAATTACTCCTAGAGAGGAGAGATCCCGTAAGCAACCTTAAAAAGGCTGTCCTCTTTTCTGGTTTTGTAGACATTCTGAAAAGTAGGAATCTGCCCCTGGGCGGATGAGATTTGAATCCTATCCAGTATCCCCGAGATCCAACCTCCAGGACCCAAAGATCCTGTACATCCTGGATCCAAGTGTCTAAAAAAAAAGAGAGACAGTCTGCCCCCTACTCGTCCCAATCCCGGATCGGGGGCCGCCCCTACATGCAGATTTTTTTTCTGTGGGCTTCTTAGTCTATTTGGACTTATTCCAGGACTGAGCCTGCTTCCAAACACTCTTGGGCTGCTCGGACTTGGATGAGGATTGCTGTTGTGATTTGTCAGAACGAAAATTAGACAACTGCCGTCCCTTAGGCCTATTCTTCTTATCCTGCAGTAGGAAGGCACCTTTCCCTCCAGTAACCGTAGAAATAATGGAGTCCAGCCCTGGACCGAATAAAATCTTCCCCTTAAAAGGAAGTGAAAGGAGTCTGGATTTTGAAGTCATATCCGCAGACCAAGACGTCAACCAGACAGCCCGAAAATGCCAGAAGCCTTTGCATTTAGGCGAATAATCTGCATATTCACGTCACAGATGAAGGAGTTAGAAATTCTCAGAGCTTTAATTGTGAATATCCTTGACGGGAGTTTCCACCTCAGACAGTGTCGCACCAGTAGGTAGCTGCTCCAGCAACCGCGGCTACAGCTTCTGCCGGTTGAAATAAAAATACTGTATGTTGAAACATCTTCCTGAGAAAAGTTTCCATTTTATTATCCATAGGATCTCTAAAAGAAGAACTATCCTCCAGGGGGATAGAAGTATGCTTAGTCAGCATAGAAATAGCTCCATCCACCTTAGGGATGGAGCCCCACAAATCGAATTGAGAGTCAGGGACCGGGAATAATTTTTTTAAAAGTAGACGAGGGGGAAAAAGAAGTTCCTCTTTACCATTCGTTACTAATAATGTTCACTATTTTAACTGGCGCAGGAAAAGTCAGAGGGACCTTCCTCTCTTGATAAACCTGGTCTAGTTTAGGGATCTTAGGTTACTCAGAGTTTAGCCTCTGGAGCCTCTAGCGTAGACAGAACCTCCTTTAATATAAAACACAGATGGTCAATTATAAATCTAAAGGAGGGTTCCTCCACTGAAGGAGGTTTAGAAACTGAAGTTTCCGACTCAGAAAGTTCACCCTCTAAAGCTACAGAGGTTAACTCGTCCTCTGATAGCTGGGACATAGTAGCATAATCCGACAAATATTTAGATGACTAGGTCAGGAGAACTATGTTTAACCTTTCTCTTACATTTGCTAGAAGAAGGTAAGGCACTCAGGGCTACAGACACCGCCGATTTTAACTGTGCGGTAAAGTTCGGAGGAAAAAAGCCCCCTCCAGATGGAGGATTAGTTGAGCCGCTGGGAACTGCATCTGGAGCGGGTAGTGTAGAAAGGGTAGTAATCTCTTGGGACTGATTCCTGAGTGGTAGACGGCTCAGAGGGGCTAATAGCACTTTGAGTATTACCAGGCTTGTCTCCCTTATTAGACTTTAGAACAGTGCTTAGGCAAATAGAACAAAAAAAGGCGGGAAAACCAAGGACTCCTCACAATATAAACAGGAATTATTAATCAGCACAGAAGGAGTGGAACCTTCTAATGTAGTATCAGAATCCTCTGTAGCCAAGTATATATCCACAGAAGACAGACAAAAAAAAACCAAAAAAACACTTTTATTCAAAAAACGGCACCATTAAAATCTCAATGGCTTGGGCACTCACCACCTCCTAGACCCAGACAGCCAACAGTAAAAACGCTTTCCCTTAGAAGTGATGTCCGCAGCAGGATCATAGGAAAATGAAAAGACCGCACCTGGTCACGTGGTGCATAGGACAGGACTTCCCTGCTATGAAAAAGACGCTAAGCTATTATGCGCTGTGCAACACTCAAAACCGAAACCTGTTTGTTACAAGCCAAAAGCACACAGTTGATGAGCCCCAAAACTCTCACATTAAAGCAGTTATACATAACCCCTATCTGTTCAAATAATATCCCTGAAAGAGATATTAACCCTTGATCCTATCGAGGCATAAAGGAGCCACACTGTGACCCTGTATAGCAAAAGTGTATATTTAAAACAGTCTTACCCTCCAGGATCCATGCTGTGGAACAGGCACAGCCTCACAAGTGTGACAGTCTTACAGCGACGCTCTGACATGGACTTGAGTGTGTAACAGAAAGCAGTGAAACTCGTCAACACTGATTGCTCAGGAGCTGTTAGGCGACAGTCTGGATGGGTTCGCAGAAAACTTTCCCTGCATCTGCAGACAATAACTTTCATCAATACTCTCACTGAGAGGTTGACATGATTACTTAAAACTCCCGTCCTTTCTTGAAGGGAACATACCCATTACAGGACTATCCAAATCTTCTGCCACTTCTCTGCCACCTCCTATAGTGCCGAAAGGCAAATAATGACTGGGGATAGGGGTAGTGGGAAGGATATTTAAGCGTTTTTGCTGGGGTGTCTTTGCCTCCTCCTGGTGGCCAGGTGTTGTATTTCCCAACAGTAAGGAATGAAGTTGTGGACTCTCCCTGCCTTATGGAAAGAAAACAAATATATGACATAAACAACATGTACAATCTTATACATAAAGATACATACACATTAGAGATAAATTATATAATTCTGACCTGAGGTGCACTTTACATTACAGACTAATAAAATAATATATATTATTTGGTGAGCTGGCATATATGAATTTACAGATTAGGTAGAACAATATAATATTTAGTCATTTGTGCATATCGTGTGTAATGTATGTTGGGTGTTTTGGGGTGGAAACTATCAGTGGAATTGGTTAATACTCTGATAATCTGTTTACTTGATTGCTCTGCTGTAAAGTGACTGGATTTTTTCAGCTGTTGGAAACTATCACAGTATTTTCTCCCATGCAATAAATATTGCCCCTGAAGAGGCTCTAGAGTAAAGAAAAGGGGACTTAAGGGGATGACTTAAAAGACTATGATAAATCTAAATTAAAAGGGACATAAAACCAAAACATTTTCTTTTATAATTCAGAGAGAGCAAACAATTTAAAATACTTTTTTTTTTATAATCAAATGTGCTTCATTCATGTGGTATTCTTTTTTGAATCAACAGCAATGCACTAATGTGAGCTAGCTGAACACAGTAGGTGAGTCAATGACAAGAGTAGTACATTAGACATGCTCCAATGCATATCTAGATATGCTTTTAAACTAAGTATACCAGGAGAACAAATTAAATTAGACAATATAAGTACATTGGAAAGTTGTTTAAAAATTGCATGCTCTATCTGAATTATATAAAATGTGGGTTTGTGTCCCTTTAAAGAATAAATACAGATAGAGCAAAGATTATATATGCCGGGTGTTTTTTTTTTTTTTTTTTTTTTTTTTAAACTGCTATGAAATAATTCTGTGGTCTCTCTCGCTATCTAATTTCTGGTTCTTTTCTTCAGCCCCTCCCTCTGTACATAGGGCCCTTACATCAATGGGAAAGGGGAGCAAGACTGCGGGAGGGAGTGATGGAGTAAGTCATGTGACATCCAGATGTCAGACAGATGTTCTGGGGTTATTTGTGGGCATCTGAAACTGTGATACTAAAGGCCAGGAGTGATGCTATGCAAATCAGTGGCTGAAAAAGAGTTAACAAAGCAACACTGCTTACGTTAAGAATTGTTATTGAAAAAGTTGTCCGTCTTTGGAGGATTTAATAGAGCAATATTGTGCATTTCTTGGCAGAGATGAATAAAGTGACCCTTAGCAGGTCTCACACACACACACAGCTGGCCATGACAGTGAGCAAATGTTTCCCTCTGTTGTCACAGAAACAGGACAGACTTTTGCCTTAAGAATTGGAAAATTAACCACAGAGAATAAGGGGGCAATAAGAGAGAAAACAAAGTGAGATAGTAAATGAAACATAGAGAAAAAAAAAGACAGAAAGAAAATAAATAAAAAAAAATTGTAAAATTTCTAGATTATTGAATTAACAGCTAAAGAGAAAACCATAGATACAAAACTTTACAGATAAAGGAAAGTAGGCTATGTAGAAAAAAAACTGTAAAGCAGTTGTTTGCTTTGCAGTGAGTTCCAGAATGGTGTAACACATGACACAGTCTGACCCATGTAACCAGATGAACGGCTTTTATTAGCTGATGTTTGGAAGTGCCAAGTAAATGTAATAACTCAGATTGATTAGAATAGGGAAACGTTAACTAACATTTATCCAAATATATATACATAGCCATATATCTTCCTATATCTATCTACCAGCTGCAGCAGACGTTTCCTCGCCAGTCCAAATATTTAACCACCAGGGTCTAAGGACATAAAAAAAATAGCCTCACTGGGTTTTCCTTAAAAATATGAATTAACTCAACTAATGTTTCAGCATAAAAACTCACCCTTCCTCAGACAACCAGAATATATAATGTACTTACAGAGCATTATACCCAAACATTTTCTTTCATAATTCAGACAGAGAATACAATTTTAAACAACATTCCAATTTACTTCTATTATCTAATTTGCTTTATTCTTTAGATATCCTTAAAGAAATAGCAATGCACACGGGTGAGCCAATCAAATGAGGCATCTATGTGCAGCCACCAATCAGAAGCTACTGAGCCTCTCTAGATATGTTTTTCAGGAAAAAATATCAAGAGAACGAAGCAAATTAGATAATAGAAGTAAATTAGAAAGTTGTTTAAAATGGTATTCTCTATCTGAATAATGAAAGAAAAAATTAGGGTTTAATGTCCCTTTAAGGTAAAATTCAAACTCTAGTGAGTGTAGATATTCATTGCCCTTTTGAATATTTTCATGCCCTGACCGCCTGGTGGCAGATGAGAGTGCAGATTCGCTGCTTCTTAATTATAAACTATAATATTGCACCCACATGTGTATTGGGGGGGGCATCACCTTTCTAAGACATTTTCCCTGGGCATGGGGTGTCTACACTATATACTGTAGGTGTTTAAATAAGTGTGTGTCATTAAAATGTGCTCCGTGACTTGAAGTGCAATGGAATTTCCATTGCCTGAGATTATGGCGAGTTCTGAACACTGAGGCTGCTGTAACCGCTGCCTACACAGATGCTAATGCTATTAGAATCTTGCTTGACATGGAAATTTAAATCAGCAAAAGGTGAGTCACCAAATCTTTTGCATAAGCACTTATGAAATTTTGTAAAAACAGTGAATGATTTAGAATTTAGCATGGCACATATCTAATTATTATATAACAGAATTTATGCTTACCTGATAAATTACTTTCTCCAACGGTGTGTCCGGTCCACGGCGTCATCCTTACTTGTGGGATATTCTCCTCCCCAACAGGAAATGGCAAAGAGCCCAGCAAAGCTGGCCATATAGTCCCTCCTAGGCTCCGCCTACCCCAGTCATTCGACCGACGGACAGGAGGAAATATATATAGGAGAAACCATATGGTAACGTGGTGACTGTAGTTAGAGAAAATAATTCATCAGACCTGATTAAAAAACCAGGGCGGGCCGTGGACCGGACACACCGTTGGAGAAAGTAATTTATCAGATAAGCATAAATTCTGTTTTCTCCAACATAGGTGTGTCCGGTCCACGGCGTCATCCTTACTTGTGGGAACCAATACCAAAGCTTTAGGACACGGATGAAGGGAGGGAGCAAATCAGGTCACCTAAATGGAAGGCACCACGGCTTGCAAAACCTTTCTCCCAAAAATAGCCTCCGAAGAAGCAAAAGTATATAATTTAAAAAAAATTTGGTCAACAGGAACCTCATTCTTGAAGGCCCATGTGGAAGCCACAGCCCTAGTGGAGTGAGCTGTGATACTTTCAGGAGGCTGCCGTCCGGCAGTCTCAAAAGCCAATCTGATGATGCTTTTAAACCAAAAGGAAAGAGAGGTAGAAGTTGCTTTTTTACCTCTCCTTTAACCAGAATAAACAACAAAGAAGATGTTTGTCTAAAATCTTCAGTAGCCTCTAAATAGAATTTTAGAGCACGGACAACGTCCAAATTGTGTAACAAACGTTCCTTCTATGAAACTGGATTCAGACACAAAGAAGGTACAACTATCTCCTGGTTAATATTTTTGTTGGAAACAACCTTCGGAAGAAAACCAGGCTCAGTACGTAAAACCACCTTATCTGCATGGACCAGATAGGGCGGAGAACACTGCAGAGCAGATAACTCAGAAACTCTTCTAGCGGAAGAAATTGCAACCTAAAACAAAACTTTCCAAGATAATAACTTAATATCTACGGAATGTAAGGGTCCAAACGGAACCCCTTGAAGAACTGAAAGAACTAGATTAAGACTCCAGGGAAGAGTCAAAGGTCTGTAAACAGGCTTGATTCTAACCAGAGCCTGAACAAACGCTGAAACGTCTGGCACAGCTGCCAGCCTTTTGTGAAGTAAAACAGATAAAGCAGAGATCTGTACTTGCAGAAAATCCTTTCTCCAAACCTTCTTGTAGAAAGGAAAGAATCTTAGGAATTTTTATCTTGTTCCATGGGAATCCTTTAGATTCACACCAACAGATATATTTTTTCCATATATTATGGTAAATTTTTCTAGTTACAGGCTTTCTAGCCTGAATAAGAGTATCTATTACAGAATCTGAAAACCCACGCTTTGATAAAATCAAGCGTTCAAACTCCAAGCAGTCAGTTGGAGGAAAACCAGATTCGGATGTTCGAATGGACCCTGAATAAGAAGGTCCTGTCTCAAAGGTAGCTTCCATGGTGGAGCCGATGACACATTCACCAGGTCTGCATACCAAGTCCTGCGTGGCCACACAGGAACTATCAAGATCACCGAAGCCCTCTCCAGATTGATCCTGGCTACCAGCCTGGGAATGAGAGGAAACGGTGGGAATACATAAGCTAGGTTGAAGATCCAAGGTGCTACTATTGTATCCAATAGAGTCGCCTTGGGATCCCTGGATTTGGACCCGTAACAAGGGACCTTGAAGTTCTGACGAGAGGCCATCAGAACCATGTCTGGAATGCCCCATAATTGAGTTATTTGGGCAAAGATTTCCAGATGGAGTTCCCACTCCCCCGGATGCTCCTCCATCGCCAGGGAACTCCTTGTTTCCCCCTGATGGTTGATATATGTAACAGTCGTCATGATGTCTGATTGAAACCTTATGAATTTGGCCTTTGCTAGTCAAGGCCAAGCCTTGAGAGCATTGAATATCGCTCTCAGTTCCAGAATGTTTATCGGGAGAAGAGATTCTTCCCGAGACCATAGACCCTGAGCTTTCAGGGGTTCCCAGACCGCGCCCCAGCCCACCAGACTGGCGTCGGTCGTGACAATGACCTACTCTGGTCTGCGGAAGCTCATTCCCTGTGACAGGTTGTCCAGGGTCAGCCACCAACGGAGTGAATCTCTGGTTATTTGATCTACTTGTATCGTCGGAGACAAGTCTGTATAATCCCCATTCCACTGTCTGAGCATGCACAGGTGTAATGGTCTTAGATGAATTTGTGCAAAAGGAACTATGTCCCTTGCCGCAACCATCAAACCTATTACTTCCATGCACTGCGCTATGGAAGGAAGAAGAACAGAATGAAGTACCTGACAAGAGCTTAGAAGTTTTGATTTTCTGGCCTCTGTCAGAAAAACCTTCATTTCTAAGGAAACTATTATTGTTCCCAAGAAGGGAACTCTTGTTGACGGGGACAGAGAACTTTTTTCTATGTTCACTTTCCACCTGTGAGATCTGAGAAAAGCTAGGACAATGTCCGTATGAGCCCTTGCTTTTGACAGAGACGACACTTGAATCAGGATGTCGTCCAAGTAAGGTACTACTGCAATGCCCCTTGGTCTTAGCACCGCTAGAAGGGACCCTAGTACCTTTGTGAAAATCCTTGGAGCAGTGGCTAATCCGAATGGAAGTGCCACAAACTGGTAATGCTTGTCCAGAAAGGCGAACCTCAGGAACCGAAAATGTTCCTTGTGGATAGGAATACGTAGGTACGCATCCTTTAAGTCCACCGTGGTCATGAATTGACCTTCCTGGATGGTAGGAAGGATCGTTCGAATGGTTTCCATTTTGAACGATGAAACCCTTAGAAACTTGTTTAGAATCTTGAGATCTAAAATTGGTCTGAATGTTCCCTCTTTTTTGGGAATTATGAACAGGTTGGAGTAAAAACCCATCCCTTGTTCTCCTAATGGAACAGGATGAATCACTCCCATGCTTAACAGGTCTTCTACACAGTGTAAGAATGCCTGTTCGAAGATAATTGAGACCCGTGGAACCTTCCCCTTGGGGGTAGTTCCCTGAATTCCAGGAGATAACCTTGAGAAACTATTTCTAGCGCCCAAGGATCCTGAACATCTCTTGCCCAAGCCTGAGCAAAGAGAGAAAGTCTGCCCCCCACCAGATCCGGTCCCAGATCGGGGGCCAACACTTCATGCTGTTTTGGTAGCAGTGGCAGGTGACTTGGCCTGCTTACCCTTGTTCCAGCCTTGCATCGGCCTCCAGGCTGGCTTGGTTTGAGAAGTATTACCCTCTTGCTTAGAGGGTGTAGAATTTGAGGCTGGTCCGTTTCTGCGAAAGGGACGAAAATTTGGTTTATTTTTAGCCTTAAAAGACCTATCCAGAGGAAGGGCGTGGCCCTTTCCCCCAGTGATGTCTGAAATAATCTCTTTCAAGTCAGGGCCAAACAGTGTTTTACCCTTGAAAGGGATGTTAAGCAAAAGCGCTCTGCGCGCCACGATAGCAAACCCTGAATTATTCGCCGCTAATCTAGCTAATTGCAAAGCGGCATCTAAAATAAAAGAGTTAGCCAATTTAAAAGCTTGAACTCTGTCCAAAACCTCCTCGTACGAAGATTCTTTATTGAGCGACTTTTCTAGTTCTTCGAACCAGAAACACGCAGCTGTAGTGACAGGAACAATGCATGAAATTGGTTGTAGAAGGTAACCTTGCTGAACAAACATCTTTTTAAGCAAACCCTCTAACCTTAAATCCATAGGATCTTGAAAGCACAACTATCTTCTATAGGAATAGAAGTGCGTTTGTTTAGAGTAGAAACCGCCCCCTCGACCTTGGGGACTGTATGCCATAAGTCCTTTCTGGGGTCGACTATAGGAAATAATTTCTTAAATATAGGGGGAGGACAAAAGGTATGCCGGGCCTTTCCCACTCCTTATTTACTATGTCCGCCACCCGCTTGGGTATAGGAAAAACATCGGGGGGCACCGGAACCTCTAGGAACTTGTCCATCTTACCTAATTTCTCTGGAATGACCAAATTGTCACAATCATCCAGAGTAGATAATACCTCCTTAAGTAGTGCGTGGAGATGTTCTAATTTAAATTTAAAAGTTACAATATCAGGTTCTGCTTGTTGAGAAATTTTTCCTGAATCTGAAATTTCTCCCTCAGACAAAACCTCCCTCCTGGCCCCTTCAGATTGGTGTGAGGGTATGTCAGAACAGATATCATCAGCGTCCTCTTGCTCTTCAGTGTTTAAAACAGAGCAATCACGCTTTCTCTGATAAGTAGGCATTTTGGATAAAATGTTTGCTATAGAGTTATCCATTACAGCCGTTAATTGTTGCATGGTAATAAGTATTGGCGCACTAGATGTACTAGGGGCCTCCTGTGTGGGCAAAACTGGTGTAGACACAGAAGGGGATGATGCAGTACCATGCTTACTCCCCTCATTAGAGGAATCATCTTGGGCAATATCATATCTATGGCATTATTATCCCTACTTTGTTTGGACATTATGACACAAATATATCACATATATTTAAAAGGGGGGACACATTGGCTTTCATACATATAGAACATCGTTATCTGATGGTTCAGACATGTTAAACAGGCTTAAACTTGTCAACAAAGCACAAAAAAACGTTTTACAATAAAACCGTTACTGTCCCTTTAAATTTTAAACTGAACACACTTTATTACTGAATATGTGAAAAAGTATGAAGGAATTGTTCAAAATTCACCAAAATTTCACCACAGTAACTTAAAGCCTTAAAAGTATTGCACACCAAATTTGAAAGCTTTAACCCTTAAAATAACGGAACCGGAGCCGTTTTTACATTTAACCCCTATACAGTCCCAGGTATCTGCTTTGCTGAGACCCAACCAAGCCCAGAGGGGAATACGATACCAAATGATGCCTTCTATAAGCTTTTTCAGTGGTTCTTAGCTCCTCACACATGCATCTGCATGCCTTGCTCTCCAAAAACAACTGCGCATTAGTGGCGCGAAAATGAGGCTCTGTCTATAACTAGAAAAGGCCCCCAGTGAAAAAGGTGTCCAATACAGTGCCTGCCGTTTTTATTAAAACAATCCCCAAGATTTAACAACTATTAAAAGTAATAATCTGCCAAATATACTTAGTAAAGTAATCGTTTTAGCCCAGAAAAATGTCTACCAGTTTTTTAAGCCCTAATGAAGCCCTTTATTCTTTTACTTAAACTAAGAAAATGGCTTACCGGTTCCCATAGGGAAAATGACAGCTTCCAGCATTACCAAGTCTTGTTAGAAATGTGTCATACCTCAAGCAGCAAAGTCTGCCCACTGTTTCCCCCAACTGAAGTTACTTCATCTCAACAGTCCTGTGTGGAAACAGCCATCGATTTTAGTAACGGTTGCTAAAATCATCTTCCTCTTACAAACAGAAATCTTCATCTCTTTTCTGTTCCAGAGTAAATAGTACATACCAGCACTATTTTAAAATAACAAACTCTTGATTGAAGAACAAAAACTACATTTAAACACCAAAAAACTCTAAGCCATCTCCGTGGAGATGTTGCCTGTGCAACGGCAAAGAGAATGACTGGGGTAGGCGGAGCCTAGGAGGGACTATATGGCCAGCTTTGCTGGGCTCTTTGCCATTTCCTGTTGGGGAGGAGAATATCCCACAAGTAAGGATGACGCCGTGGACCGGACACACCTATGTTGGAGAAAAAGAGGTTTTTCCTAGAAATAATCCTACAACAGAAATAAATAACCCTGCATTTTCTAACCACCATGCCAGAAATTAAAAGGGACAGTAAACTAAAAAAATGAACTTTTATGATTCAGACAGACAATCTAATTCTAACAACATAACCACTTTGATGGAAAGGATTGCAAGCTGCACTAAAGATGGATGATTAAAACAACAATTTATTGGTTACAATTTAAAAATGTTAGCACACATCATAGTAATTCACCCAAGCACACAGGAGAGGCTGCTCTCCGACGCGTTTCCTGCTACAAAAAGCACTTCATCAGGGATAGCAGCTGATTCCCTGTACTGCCCTTTATACCGGTAAATGCAATTTAACCCCTTCGGCACCTAAACACATTTTAATTATCACAACAACGTGTGATGTGTTATGGGTAGATGGATATCAATTTGTTTTTAGTGTCAGAAGGGCCATATCATTACCGGACTAAATGGCTTATATTCATACTCTATTTAAGAACATAGGTAATAGAAATAACAAAAAAATAATTAAGAATAAAAACATTGTTGTACTATTCTAGATGTTAGATAAAGAGAAATGTTGGCATAATTCAATTTATAGGGTAAACTTATATAAAAAGATTGATATTTATAACATGAGAAAGGAATTTGGCAACATTACCTAAATGCAGTATGTTATTAATTGCTTTTTGTTTTTATTATTAATTTGTACTATTTGATGAACATGTAACAAAGTAACAGAGTTTTTATGTATCTTATTATTCATATATTTATTTATATATTGGCTTCCTGCATATATTAATTATAAGATACTGTATGCCTTAATCATTACATTTCAGGCTACATTATACTAAGTTAAGGGATAAGGATTGAAACCTAGTTCTACATAATTATATCTATATACCTGTGTATAGTTTAAGGTCCCAAATTTTATTCATTCCTTTAGGGTTGCCAGTTTCTAATTTAAAAATCCAAAAGGCTTCTTTTTTATTTAGTTTGGCTAGCCTATCCCCTCCTGTATTAAGTTTGGGAATCCTATCTATTACTTGGAATTGAAAATATGACATAATTTGTGCAAGCATCGCTTTAGTGTATGATTGGCCTACTCGATGTCTCGCAAAATGCCTGGCCACCGGTGTTTTAGGGTCCAAAGCTTCCAAAGACAGGAGATGTTCTCGTATACGATCCTTTATGGGTCTTATAGTTCTTCCTGTATACTGACAGCCACACAATTTGCAGGAGATCAAGTAGACCATATAGTCAGACTGGCAAGTAAAATGTCTATAAATTCGAAATTCACATTTAGTAGTATGGGACACAAAAAATTCACCTGGTTTCACATATTGACAAGACTTGCAAGGTTTAACTCCACACTTAAAGGTCCCATTCTCAGGTCTCAGCCAACTTTCTGTCCTAGGCATGGATAGTGTACCTGATTCTGAAAAATTCCTATTTACATATTGACTCAACGTCTTAGCCCGCCTAGAGACAAACTTGACCCCATTAGTTGAAATATTAGTTAGTGTAGGTTCTTTCTCCAAGATTGGAAGATATCTTCTGACTATATTACATATTTTGTTATATTGTTGGCTATATTGTGTAGAGAATACAATGGTCTCCTCAGAGTTCTTAGTTCTAGATTTATGTTTGTCCTGGAGTAATTCATTCCTATCCATTAGCCTTACATTCTCGTGTGTGGTAAGTAAGAGATTCTTGTTATAGCCTCTCTTTGCTAGACGTGCTTTTAGGAGATTTGCATGTTTGTCATAATCCTTAATATCGCTACAATTCCTGCGTAGCCTCATAAATTGGCCTTTAGGGATGGCCATTTTTAAATGTTTGGGATGGTTAGACTCAGCTCTTAAGATGGTATTTCCAGCTATTTTCTTTCTATATGCCTCCATTGCTACTGTTTTACCCTCTTCCTCTATTTTAATCGTTAGATCGAGAAAGCTGATGCTTTCTTTACTCCAACTATAGGTAAATTTGAGATTCATGCTGTTATCATTCAATGATTCCACAAATTCATCAATTTGTGACACATCCCCCTGCCAGACTATCAACACGTCATCGATAAATCTAGTATAGAATTTTATGTTGTCCTTAAAGTGATTAAGGTCACCAAATATCTTGAACAATTCAAAGTAACTAAGGTATATGTTAGCATATGAGGGGGCGAATTTCGCCCCCATAGCTGTACCCCTATGCTGTAAATACATTTTGCCTTCAAAAACAAAATAATTATGGGTTAATAAATAGCTAACAACATCAACCAAATAGCTAATGAAAACGATATCAAAGTTTGTATAAAACTTTAGTGTTTCTTCCAAGGCTAGTAAGCCTTGTCTGTGTGGAATACAGGAATACAATGAAACTACGTCTATGGTGAGAAAAAGACATGTATCATTTAATTTTAGGCCTTCTAATTTTCTGAGTAAATGTTTTGTGTCACGTAAATAGCCTGGCATGTTTGTCACAATGGGCTGCAGGAATTCATCTACCCATGCCCCTAATTTTTCGCCTAGTGTACCAATTGTGGAAATGATGGGTCTGCCTGGTGGCTTAGAGGGATTCTTATGAATTTTTGGTAAGTGTTTAAAGGTAGAGATAACAGGGAATTTTACTAGCAATGCCTCTGCAGTTTTTTCATTTAGAATGCCCAATCTGGTCCCCTCCTCTAGAATAGTCTCTAATTCTTTAACAAATTTTATGGTGGGATTGAACGTGAGTAGTTTATAGGTGTCATTGTCATTTAATTGATTTAGGGCCTCCATTTCATAGGAGATCCTATCTTGGACCACTATTGACCGACCCTTATCTGAATTGGTAATGACCAAATTTTTATTTAATTTTAAATCTTGTAAAGCCCTCCACTCTGTTCCTGATAGATTGTTAACCCTTCTTGTTTTTTGATGTTTCTCTCTTTCACAGTCATAGAGTTTAGTCAGTTCCTGTTCAACAATTGTATGGAACAATTCTATATTATCACCTCTAGACTGTGAAGGGTAGAAATATTTGTTAGTATACGAATCAAGAGTTGAAAGTGAAGTCATCTATCTTTTTTATGCACACAGCATATATATACTATTCAGAATCACTGCACGCTTGCACATAAACATCACTCAGAGTGAACCTAGAGATTAATACCGTTTTGCCGATAATGGTGTATTGTGGAATTTTTGTATGAATGTTGATGCCAATCTAATTCTAAGCAAATTTATAATTTACCCCTTTTATCAAAT
Source organism: Bombina bombina (assembly GCF_027579735.1). Classification (NCBI taxonomy): domain Eukaryota; kingdom Metazoa; phylum Chordata; class Amphibia; order Anura; family Bombinatoridae; genus Bombina; species Bombina bombina. The sequence goes on along the minus strand of NC_069504.1, from coordinate 734,732,646 downwards.
TTGGTTTGTTCTCTTTGCACATATTGCATACCTAGGTAGGCTACAGGAACAGCAATGCACTACTGGGGGGTTGCTGGTGAATTGTTGCTGCACAATTATGCCTCTTCTCCTTGGCTCTCCAGATGTGTTCAGCTAGCTATCAGTGCATTGCTGTTCCTGTGCCCACTCTTCAACAAATGATACTAAAAGAACAAATACATTTTTTATAATAGCAGTACATTGGAAAGATTTTTTTGGAATTGCAGGCTCCTTCTGAATCAAGAAAGTTAAATTTTGGTGTTACTGTCCCTTTAAATACATGCTCAAAGCCATTATAATTGAGAGAGAATGTAACGTGCTTAAGAAGGTTAAGACAGTATATCTGTGAAAAGCTGGTTACAAAACATCACAAAAAAAGGAAGATTTCCCCAATAGCCACATCCCATTGTAAAGAAACTTTAAACATCCAATCTGAATTCTAGCCCCATGACTTACAACAGAGCATGTGTCTGGCAGGAACAGTCACTTTGTCTACTCAGTTTAAAGGGATAGTAAACACCAAAAATGTTATTGTTTGAAAATATAGATAATCCCTTTATTTACCATTCCCCAGTTTTGCATAACCAACACTGTTATAGAAATAAACCTTTTACCTCTGTGATTACCTTGTATCTAAGTTTTTGCAGACTGCCTCCTTATCTCAGATCTTTTGAAAGACTTGCATTTCAGGCAATTAGTGCTGACTTTTAAATAACTCCATGTGCGTGAGCATAGTGTTATTTATATGAAACACATGAACTAACACCCTCTAGCTGTGAAAAACTGTCAAATTCGTTCAGACGAGAGGCGTCCTTCAACGGCTTAGAAATTGGCATATGAGCCTACCTAGGTTTAGCTTTCAACTCAGAATACCAAGAGAAAAAAGCAAATTTGATGATAAAAGTAAAACTAGAAAGTTGTTTGAAATGACATGCCCTATCTGAATCATGAAAGTTTAATTTGGACTATCCCTTTAAGCAAGTTTGCTATGACATTTCTGTCCATGGTGAAATTCCACAAGATTAAAACTCAGCATTGGTTAAGCTACTTGGTTGTTTTTGTTTTCACCATGAAGTTGAAAGGACAAAAGCAGCTGATTTGTAACTGCTCAAAGAGCAGTTACTCTGATGAGTTGATCTAAGCTTAAATACATAAAAAAATATATAAGACCGATATGAATCACAAAAATGTATTCAAGAGAATGTGTTGGTTAAAATATCCTTTTAATAACATTCTTATAAACTTATGTAGGAAATAAAGTATCTGTTCTGACTTTAAGAACATTATATCAGGCACAGAAAATGAAATGAATTTCATAAATAGGAAACCAGACAGTAACATGGGCTCACCCAATAAGTGAACATGTGTCTAGTAGCCCTACATAAAACAAAATTATTTACACTTAGTAGGCCAAGATGATACACTTGCAGGCAATTAAAGGGACACTAAAGTCAAAATTTAACTTGCATGCAATTTAAAAAAAATAAATAAAAAAAAACACCTTTCAAATTTACTTCCATTAAGAAAATGTGCACAGTCTTTATATTTACATTGTTTGAGTCACCAGCTCCTACTGAGCATGTGCAAGACTTCAAAGAATATATGTATATGCATTTGTGATTGGCTGATTGCTGTCACATGATGCAGTGGGTGTGGAAATAGACAAAACTTTGAAATTTGACAGAAAAAAAAATTACTACTCATTTGAAGTTCACATTAAGTGCTATTGCATTGTCTTGTTATCATGAATTTGTTCATTATGTAAATCTACAGTGTTGACTGGTCCTTTAACCACTGTGAGCACTAACTCTACTCTGATAAAACCTTCAACCTCTCAGATACACATCATGGGGTCTCAAATTATATTTCAAGGAATAGCTTTTCAATCAGACCATATAAATAAAGAAAAATGTCACACCTGGGGAGTAAAAGCTTTATTAAAAAGGGACATGAAACACAAAATATGTTCCTTTCATGATTCATACAGAGCAGGGATGGACAACTGGCGACCTATGGGCCATATGTGGCGCCCTGCTCTAGATTTTGTGGCCCCAGGAAAAAATAAAACTAAAAAAGTAAACTTGACTTCTGGTTAGTGGGCAACCAATTAAATATATTAATAATTTGTGTATTTAACAGCCATCATTTTTTTTATTTATTATTATTATTTTTATTGAGGTTAATACATACAGATCAACAAAGGTGACACTATCTTTCATTAGAACCTCAAAACATAAAAATACTCAAACAATTCAACATCTGGTAAAGAGTTTAGATGCAAAAGGAATGTAAGTTTAGGTGCCCAGTCCAAGGTCCAACATTAGCCTCAAGTGTAAAGCTATGTGATGGAAAAACTAAGGAATTCCCAAGGCCAACTCTGATTTAAGGCATAGTTAAAGGATTAAGTGTCATCAGCAACTCCTGCATAACAATGGATTTTAAAAACAATGATAACCTCAAAATTTAAAGTGAATAAAGAAAAATGAGGAATTAAAATGTCAATGTCATTCTTCTCAATGAATTATTCTGAAATAGGTCACTTATTTTGTATGAAGAACATAAAATAGCCCTATGAGGGCTAAAAACATTAGTGGAAGTTGCGCCCGGAAGCAAGGTGATGTCAGGACAATTAGGCAAAATGTACTATTTTGGTATTGCATATTAATCACGTGTCTGTGCTATATTATGTAGACGTAAAAACATAATTTATGCTTACCAGATAAATTCCTTTCCTTCTTGGCAGGGAGAGTCCACAACCTCATTCCTTACTGTTGAGAAATACAACACCTGGCCACCAGAAGGAGGCAAAGACACCCCAGCCAAAGGCTTAAATATCCCTCCCCCACTTCCCCTAACCCCCAATCATTCTGCCAAGGGAACAAGCAATAGTAGGAGAAACATCAGGACATAAAGGTGCCAGAAGAAATAATATAAAAAGGGAGCCGCCCATCAAAACATAAATTACGGGTGGGGTCGTGGACTCTCCCTGCCAGGAAGGAAAGGAATTTATCGGGTAAGCACAAATTATGTTTTCCTTCCATAAGGCAGGGAGAGTCCACAACTTCATTCCTAACTGCTGGGAAAACTATACTCAAGCTGCAGAGGAAACTGAATGAATAAAGGGAGGGAACAGAAAAAAGAGGCAGACCCTATTCTGAGGGCACCTCAGCCTGCAAAACTTTTCTCCCGGAAGCTACTTCAGCCGAAGCAAACACATCAAACTTGTAAAATTTTGAAAAAGTGTGTAAGGAGCACCAGGTAGCCGCCTTTCAAATCTGATCCATAGAGGCTTTGTTCTTAAAAGCCCTAGAAGAAGCCACTGCTCTAGTGGAATTAGATGTTATCCTCTCAGAAGGCTGTCGTCCCGCTTTCTCATAAGCTAAATGGATGACACCAAACCAGAAAGATAGGGAAGTCGTAGTAGCCTTCTGCCCCCGTATAGATGACAAACAAAGAGGAAGATTGTCTGAATTTCTTAGTAGCCTGAAGATAGAACTTCAAGGCACGAACCACATCTAGATTGTGAAGCAAACGTTCCTTTGCTGAAGAAGGATTAGGACACAAGGAAGGAACAACAATTTTTTGATTAATGTTACGATTCAACACCACCTTAGGGAGGAACCCTAGTTTAGTGCGTAAAACCACCTTATCAGCATGAAAAGCCAGATGGGGGGTCACATTGCAAAGCAGAGATCTCAGAAACTCTGCGCCCAGAGGCAATAGCCAACAAAAAAAAGAACCTTCCAAGATAACAATTTAACGTCAACAGTATGCATAGGCTCAAACGGAGCCTGATGCAAAACACTAAGAATAAAATTGAGGCTCCAAGGCGGAGCCCCAGATCTAAACACAGGTCTGATCCTAGCCAAAGCCTTAACAAAGGACAGCACATCTGGAAGCTCAGCCAATCTTTTGTGCAGTAACACAGACAGGGCCGATATCTGTCCCTTCAGGGAACTAGCAGATAGACCCTTCTCCAGTCCATCCTGGAAAAAAGCTAAACTAATGGCATCCTTAACCTTATGCCAGGAAAAGCCACGTTCTTCACACCAGTAGAAATAAGTCCTTCACACTTTATGGTATATACGACAAGTAACTGGCTTATGAGCTTGAACCAGAGTGTCAATAACACTCTCAGAAAACTCTCTTGGCTAAGACTAATCGTTCAATCTCCACGCAGTCAGCCTCAGAGAATCTAGATTTTGATGAACAAACGGACCCTGTGTCAGCAAATCTCTGTGACAAGGTAACCTCCACTGAGGAAATGAAATTACCCACCAGATCCGCAAACCACATCCTTTGCAGCCATGACTGAGCAATCAGAATCCCTGATGCTCGCTCCTGCTTGATGTGAGCCACCACACAAGGGATAAGCGGTAATGTAGGAAAAAGATATGAGTCTGAACCTCCATGGTACTGATAGGGAATCTATCAGTTCCACCTGAGGATCCCTCGACCTTGATATGTACCTGGGTAGCTTGGTATTGAGGCGGGATGCCATGAGATCTATCTCCGGCTTCCTGCACTTGCTGCATATCTCTGCAAACACCTTGGGGTGGAGAGACCATTCCCCTGGGTGAAAGGATTGCCTGCTGAGGAAGTCTGCTTCCCAGTTGTCCACACCAGGAATGTGGATCGCTGACAAAGTACATCTGTCAAAGTCTCTGCCCACTCTAGTATCTGAGATACTTCTCTCATCACCAAGGTACTTTTCGTTCCCCCCCTGATGGTTGATGTAGGCAAACAAGGTTATATTGTCTGATTGGACTCTGATAAACTGGGATGAACCCAGAAGGGGCCAAGCCTTCAAGGCATTGAAGATTGCCCGGAGTTCCAATATATTGATCGGAAGGGAGGACTCCTCCGGAGTCCACAGACCTTGTGCCTTCTTGGCACCCCAAACGGCTCCCCAGCCGGAAAGGCTTGTATCCATAATCACAACCTCCCAGGACGGTCTCAAGAAGCACGTGCCACCAGGAGAGCGAGTCTCTAGAGAGGTTGTTCAGCAAGATCTGTTGAGACATATCTGAATGGTCGCCGTTTCATTGTCTCAGCATGCATAGTTGTAAGGGTCTGAGATGGAATCTGGCAAAAGGAATGATGTCCATACAGGACACCATGAGTCCGATCACCTCCATACACTGAGCCACTGAGGGTCTCAAGGAGGCCTGGAGAGTAAGACATTCAGAAGTTAGCTTGCAACATCTCTGATCTGTGAGGAATATTCTCATGGATATGGAGTCTATTATAGTTCCTAGGAAATTCACCCTTGTACTTGAAAGATAAACTTGGAAAAGGGTTCTCTTACTCCATCCATGTGATTGAAGAAGATTGAGAAGGGACTCCGAATGTTCTTCTGCTAGACAAAATGATGGTGCCTGTACCAAGATATCATCCCGGTAAGGCACTACTGGAATACCTCTTGTTCTGGCAATGGCTAGAAGAGCTCCCAGAAGCTTCGAAAATATCCTTGGAGCAGTAGCAAGGCCAAACGGAAGAGCTATGAACTGGAAATGCTGGTCGAGAAAAGCAAACTTCAGGAACTTAAAATGTTCCCTGTGTATCGGGACATGAAGGTATGCATCCTTCAGGTCTATTGTGGTCATAAACTGTCCTTCCTGAACCAGAGGAAGAACTGACCGAATTGTCAGTATTTTGAAAGAGGGAACACTCAAACTTGTTTTAGCACTTTAGGTCCAGAATTGGACAAAAAGTTCCCTCGTTCTTTGGAACCACAAAAATGTTTGAATAAAACCCCAAACTCTTTCTACTGTAGGTACCGGAACAATTACTCCTAGAGAAGAGATCCCATACACAACCTAAGAAGGCAGCCCTCTTTTCTGGTCTTGCAAACAGACTGGAGAGTAGGAATCTGCCCCTGGGCAGATGAGAATTGAATCCTATCCTGTATCCTTGAGATACAACCTCCAGGACCCAAGGATCCTGTACATCCTGGAACCAAGCATCTGAAAAAAAAGGACAGTCTGTCCCGTACTTGGGGGCCACCCCTTCATACCGATTTGTTTTCGGTGGGCTTCTTAGTCTGTTTGGACTTATTCCAGGACTGAGCCGGCTTCCTGTTTTGATTTTTCAGAATGAAAGGAAAGAAAATTAGACGACAATTGCCTTCCCTTAGACCCATTTTTCTTGTCCTGCAGTAGGAAGGCACCATTTCCTCCGGGAACCGTAGAAATTAATGAAGTCCAGCCCTGGACTGAATAAAATCTTTCCCTTGAAAGGAAGAGAAAGGAGTCTAGATTTAGAAGTCATATCCGCAGACCGCAAAGCCAGAACCCTTAGCATTTAGGCAAATAATTTGCATATTCGCGTCACAGATGGAGTTAGCAATTCTCAGAGAATTAATTATCTCTTGAATATCCTTAACGGGAGTCTCCACCCCAATGAGCTCTGACAGAGTGTTGCACCAGTAGGTAGCTACTCCAGCAACCACGGCTACAGCTGCCGCCGGTTGAAATAAAAACCCTGTATGTTGAAACATCTTCCTCAGATAGGTTTCCATTTCCTTATTCATAGGCTCTCTGAAAGATGAACTACCCTCCAGGTGTATAGTAGTACGCTTAGCCAGAGTAGAAATGGCAACATCCACCTTAGGGATGGAGCCCCATAAGCCTAGTTGAGCGTCAAGGATCGGGAATATTTTTTTAAAAGTAGACGAGGGGGAAAAAGAAGTTCCTATTCTTTCCCATTTGTTACTAATAATGTTCGTCATCTTAACTCGCACAGGAAAAGTCATAGGGACCTTCCCGTCTTCATAAACCCAGTCTAATTTAGGGATCTTAGGTTCCTCGGGGAGTTTAGCCTCTGGAACCTGTAGACAGAAAATCGTTTTAAAAAACCGTAGATGCTCAATTTTAAATCTAAAAGGAGGGTTCCTCCGCTGATGGAGGTTTAGAAACTGAAGTTTCCGCCTCGGAAAGTTCACCCTCTGAAGCTACATAGGTTAACTGTCCCTTTAAAGGGAAGAGAAGAAAAAAGGGGGGAGGGGAAGAGAAAGAGGAGAAAGGAAATAGAGAAAGTATAAGCAAATAGACATCCACTTCCAGTACTCCTACCCAACCCTGCCCTTTAGCCGTCAAATGGAAGAAGCTAGGACAGTCAAATCAGAGTTAAAAACAGCATAATCCCTAAACTTGTCATCCCATAAATTCCAAATCTCTGCATAGATACCCCCCTTTTATGCACAAGAAAGACCTAATCTTCCATATGTCGTATGCATTTCAATATGTGCACAAGCTGTGACCTCTGGGGTATGAGTGTGCTACCCCAGTTTTGGGCCAAAGCTAATTTAACTTTCATTAAAGACATAGATGCATAGATAGCTAGCAGGTATTGACGACCTCTTAAAGGGACAGTAAAGTCGAAATTAAACGTATATGATTGAGATAGAACCTGCAATTTTTAAAACAACTTTCCAATTTACTTGCTTCTATTATCAACTTTGCTTAGTTCTCCTGATATCCTTTGTTAAAGCATGCACGTGATTAAAACTATGTTATATATAGTTACAAACACTGCTGTCATAAAATGCCTGTAGCATTATGTGGCAGCAGAGTTTGTAACTATGTATATAATTGCTATAAACATTTTTGCAAACACTGATGCTAGATGGCTAAAGACACCTGCTCCATTCTGAGCTCACCTATGGTTACTCTTTAACAAAGGATACCAAGAGAGCTAAGCAAAATTGGTACTAGAAGTAAATTGAAAATGTGTTTAAAATGCTATGCTCTATCTGATCCATACAAGTTTAATTTTGACATTACTGTCCCTTTTAGATTGTGAAGTAATAAGCCTGTTGGGGTCATTTATAAAGCAGGAAAAAAGGTGGCACACCTTACACCAAAGCTGTGAGATTTTTGGGCAAGACCACCAAATGTGAACCACGGAGTCTATGCAACCAAAAACAGCAATAATACATTTATATGCGGCCCTTAAGGTGTGTAAAATATTGATCTGTGGCCCTCAAGTGTTAGGAAGTTGGTCATCACCAATATAGAGAGTTTAATTTTGACTTGACTGTCCCTTTAAGAAAGCCACCACTTCCGCCCAGGTAGCAGATAATAACATTGTCATATACATCAGTAAGTAGTAGGATGCTATCTGACCCCCAATTATGTTAATTTAATAAACAGACCTGTCTACCTTCTGCTAAAAATGATTTGCATTTAGATTTTCAAAATCTTCAAAGAATTTTGAAAGGGACATTAAAAACTAAAATTTATGCTTACCTGATAAATTTATCTCTTTGACACGGTGAGTCCACAGATCATCATCAATTACTGTTGGGAATATCAATCCTGGCCAGCAGGAGGAGGCAAAGAGCACCACAGCAAAGCTGATAAATATCACTGCCCTACCCACAATCCCCCAGTCATTCAACCAAAGGAAAGGAGAGAAAGGAAGTAACAAGGTACAGAGGTGCCTGAGGTTTATATAAAAAAAAAAACCTGTCTGAAAAATACAGGGCAGGCCGTGGACTCACCGTGTTAAGAAATAAAGAAATTTATCAGGTAAGCATAAATTTTGTTTTCTTTCTAATGACACAGTGAGTCCACGATCAGCATCAATTACTGTTGGGAATCAATACCCAAGCTAGAGGACACAGATAAGGGAGGGACAAGACGGGTAACCTAAACAGAAGGCACCACTGCTTGCAAAAGAAGCCTCAACTGAGACAATAAAAAATTCACAGAATTCAGAAAAAAAGAACAAGGAAGACCAAGTCACAACCTTGTAATCTGTTCCACAGAGGCCTCATTTTTGAAGGCCTAAGAACAAGAAAAACAGCCCTAGCGGAATGAGCTGTGAGTCTCACAAGAGGCTGCATTCCGGCAGTTTCAAATACCATACGAATAACACTTCTCATCCAGAAGGAAAGAAGTGGCAGAGCTTTCTGACCCTTTCGTCAGTTTTCCACATTGTTCTGGAAACCGTAAGTCCTTCGTAGCCTGCATATAAATTTTAAAAGCCTGCACAACCTCCCAGTTGTGAACAGACAAACCTTAAAGGAAAACTAAACCTGGTAAAAAGACCTACGCTATCTGCATAACATATGAGATAAGGGGAAACACACCGCAAAGCTGAATGTTTCAAAAACCCTCCAAACAGAAGAGAGGCAGAAAGAAACAAACCACGTAATCATAATATCTTATGAAAAGCATTGGCTCGAACAGAGCCTGCTGCAAAACTCTAAAAACAAGGAAAATACTCCAAAGTGGAGCAACTGACGTAGCACAGGCCTGATTCTGATCGAGGCCTGACACAAGATTGCACGACTGACACATTCGTCAGACGCTGAGCAGCAAAATAGATCGGGCAGAAATCTGACCCTCCAGAGTACTGACAGACTAACTCTTCTCCCGACATTCCTGGAGAAAATAAAAATTCATGGGATCCAGACCCTACCCCAAAAGTGGCTCCTGTATTTTCCCAGAAAAAGACATTTACATCATATCTTATGGAAATTCTTACAAGTAACAAATTCCCAAGCCTGAAACATGTTTTCAATGACCGCGTCAGGAAAAAAACCCCACATAGCTAAAAATAAGTGTACAACCTCAAAACAGAGAGCTTCAGAGAAGCGAGATTTAGGTGAAGTAGAACCTGATTAAAAAGGTCCTTCCTCAAGACCACTTCCATTCGGAAGAGATGACACCCTCACCAGTTCTGAGAAACCAGGTAGAGGATGATAGACTTACCGAAGTCTTAACCTGCATGATACAAGCAATCACTCGTGCACGGAGAGCAAATGGAGTAAAACAGGTACGCTAAACTGAAACCCCTTATAGAGTATCTATCGGACCTAGAGCATACAATAAAAATTGACAAGGCGCTAACAGATCCAGCTCCGGCACCCCCCATGGAAGGGTGAACCAAGAGAAAACCTCTGGATGAAGAGCCTACTCCCTGGGATGAAATGTCTATCTGCTCAGGAAGACCGATCCCCAGAAACCACTCCCGGAACATGCATGGCATATAAAACAATCCGAGCCACCTTCTTCCTGGCAGAGGAAACTCCCTTAGGATAAAGGAAACCACTGAGGATACTTTGACCATAAAGTTCTCCGGAAGCATCTGCCCTGAGACAGATGCACCCACCACGTGAGAGAGTCTCCAGTCGACTGATCTAGATCTATCCTTTGAGACTGATCTGAAAAATCCCTGACATAAACCGAGCATGCCAAACTGCAAAACTCGGAATGGATTTAAGCAAAGGGAATGATGTCCATATAGTGAACATGAGACCAATTCCCCTATACAAGAATCACTGAAGTCTAACGGTAGACTGGAGAATAGAAAGAAGGATACTATTTGGACCCCTGGAAAACTATCCTCGTAGATAGAACCAGAGAACTCTCATCCAGAATCACTTTCCATCTAAGAACAAGAAAGTACAACAATATATCTAAAAGAGAGATAGCTGCTTGAAATATGGCATCTAAACCAATATCCAGGTAGGTCGACGCTACAATTCCCGAGACCTAATCCTTGTCAAGGAGCCTCCAGAACTTAGAGAAAATTCTGGAGACTGAGGCAGGGCCAACCAAAGAAGCCGCAGACAAAGAATTGACTAGAAAGGCGAAGCTCATGAACTAGATGGGAACATGATATACGCATACGTCATGCTTACCCCCTTGCACCAAGGAAAGCATAGAACCAATAATCTGCGTATGAAGGATGGTACTGATGAGACACCTTAGGTTTAAAAGATAGACAACCACTCCCAGGGAGGAAACAATCCTGGATACATTTCAAGAATGCCCCTCTCTTTATCTGGTCTGCAGACTAACATAAGAGAAGGAACCCTGGGAGGAAGTTATGAATTCTATTTATAACCTTGATTACTGTGTTCACAGCCAAATTCTAGGCTTGATAAAAAATTGTCCCCCACTTGACCCTATCCCGGATCGGGGATAAACCTATTACTGATAAGAGAAAGTACTATTAGAAAGCTTCCCCTTGTCCCAAGATTGCTTGGGCTGTCAAGAAAATTTGGACTGTTCCCGCTTGGAAGAGACAGAAAGATTGTCCCTTGCAGTTACCAAAGGAACGAAAGTTACTATGACGAACTTAAGGTCTATTTCTTGGCTATGGTTGAAAAGAACCTCCCATAAAATAAGAAATAATTTCCGCCAGACCATCCCAAACAAGGTTGTGCCCTTGTTAGAAGTACCAGAAATCTGGACTTGGAGGAAGGATCAACTGACCAGGATTATAGCCAAAACGCCACACAGGCTAGAATAATAAAGATAGCTATTTTGGCTCTCATTCTATTTAGACAAGGCACATTTAAAGATGCTTTATATCTTAGTTCCTTGCACATGTATGTATGTATGTATGTATGTATGTATGTATGTATGTATGTATGAATGAATGTATGAGGTACTTGTAAAGCGCAGCAAATCACCCATAAGGGTGTCAAGACACTACTCACTCAATTTATCGACCTCAGAAGGATGAAAGGCTAAGTGGACCTCGCTGGGAATCACAGTGCATTAGCATGCTGAGCTATCTGTCCAGCTTGATTAATACGCCTCCAGCTATTAGACCCTGGATCCCTAAAGGAGTCGCTAACCTCCATAAGAACCGAAAAAACCTATAGCCATAGTAGAAAAATGCCCTTCAACAAAAAGCGCCATGCTTTTAATGGAAAAATAAAAGTCTTTAAAAAAAAAAAAAGGAGACAGGAAAAGTATCAATAGCAAGTCTAGATACTTCCACATAGGAAAAAACATCATAAAGATGATAAGTTACAAAAACCTCTAAGGGCTGACAATGATAAGATATCAGTGTCGTCCAAGTAGCAAAAACGTCCGTAAATAATATACAAGGTGATCAGGCATACATCTGAAGATTACCACTTCAGGATTAGATTAAGGAATTACACTGTCCTAATCTGAGATTTTCCCTCAGAGGCTATCCACGTATCCTCCATCCTCAGCCTTATGAGGAAGTTCAAACTGAGTAGCAGCAAGAGAAGAAACCTTACTATCTGATCTCTAACCTTCCCTTGCAATTTCCTATTAGTTTAGGAAAGCAGAAAATGCTGCAGATATTGCAGAAGATACCCGAGCACAGAAAAATTCTGCAAGCAATTTAGCTCCTCCAGGAGACTAAGAGGAAAATGCAGGGCACAGTATGTGACCCCAATAAGGCTTGGGACATTGAAGGAGAAAACTGTGGCATTACCTAAACAGTATCATCCCAAGAGACTATTTATGAGTTAATAGTGACATAACATGGGAACAGAGCTTTTTAACTCTGTGAGGACAGACTGACAAGCACCAATAAAAAAAACCCTTAGAAATCGTGCTGTCACTTTAAATGTTCCTAGATAACCGCATGTCCAGACATAAAATCCCATTTCCTTTTTTTTTTTTTTTTTTTAAATTAGGTGAAACAAGGAATATGAAAGATTTTTTCTCGAAGCCATATTCAGAAATTGTGCTGGCACTCTAAATGCACTTAAATTGCCGTGGTATCGTGAAATAAATATTTTTCTCATGGGTATAGAACCCAGGACTGCTGCCTTCTATTACTGTATGTATTCTTGCTGAGCCACAGGTTAGCCTTCGTGAAAAATTAACTTAAAATACTAAAGGACTGTTTCTTAAGCTATACATAAAAGACAAAATGTACAATATTATTAGAATAACTTCCCAGGAAAAAAAATGTCTTCTCACTATCTCACTAAGATATAAGCTACTAATTTCTGAGAAAAAGAAACAACTAGACTAAGCTTTTGCCTAGTCTAGGATTAAAATTCAAATCACAAAAAACATCCGTCTCCAGATAACAGCCCACATGGCCGTCCTGTTCTGAAAATGGACAGAACAATAAATATGGCGCCGTTCCGATCCTTATTAGAAGGAGGCATAGTCCCACTGAGGGGAAGAAGCACGCAAATTCACAAAAATGGTACGCTGCTAGATTGTAACTAACAGGCAGCGCTGGAGTACTCTCGTATAGATCTCTGTACCATATATAGCAAAACCCTTGCCCAGGACCAAATCGTGTCGGGGCAAGAGATGTCCGCTCCTAGCAAGGGAGCTGCGGCTGCTCCGACCAGTACACATTGTCCTTTAACGTTTCCTTTCTCTGCGGTAGCAGAATAGCAAAGAAGAGCAGCCTGCTTAAATGAAAAGCGTTTCCGTTTTCGCCATACAAATGTAACACACAGTCTCCATCAATGTAATAACACCATATAAGACAGATAAAACACTTTCATATATGTCACATAATCAAAGGGTTAAAGAAACGTCTATCACATACTTAAACGTGCCTGCCCCCTGCCCGTAACAATATCCCTATGAAGAATATTTGTGTCCCATGAAAAAGCAGATACTGAAGAAAAGTGCCAAATCTCCCTAGAAGACCCAAAGGCACTTACCTGCATCTAGCAGTCCGGCAGGAGGACCACTTACCTGGCGTGAGAGGATGCCGCTCCTCACATAGGCCTGTAGAAAAAAGAAACATCAGAACCTATTCTGGCCTTCTGTACTAGGGCAGCAGAGTGTTAGGAACTTGTAAGGTGGGCCTTGCTGCATTTTCCTAACTGCTTTAAAGCCACCACTGCCCTACTGAAGAGACTAACGTTGAGTACAACTGAGAGGAAAAAAAAACAGAGCAAGCTTGCTCTGCTTTTAAAATAATAAAATCTTGATTGAAGTCAGACACCAAACACTTTAACACCTCCTTGCACGAGAGGCAAAGAGAATAACTGGGGGATTGTGGGTAGGGAAGTGATATTTATCAGCTTTGCTGTGGTGCTCTTTGCCTCCTCCTGCTGGCTAGGAGTGATATTCCCAACAGTAATTGATTATGATCCGTGGACTCACCATGTCATTATAAAGAAAATAATTGCTTGTATGATGTATTTAGAGCAAAGATTAGCCTGAGAATAATTTGTACATGCATTTTTATAAATTATATTAGTTGTTTAAATATTGAAAAAATAAGGGTAAAGTTAATGTTCGTAAAGCAGTGGGTGCCGCCATATTGTAACTTATATAAGGTTACACTGAGGCCAAATAGGAATGGTTATCAATGGCTTACTAGAGTGTGCAACCAATGGCTGTGTGGAATATAGCAGTATATGCACTTCCTTGTTTAACATAAGTTGTAAAGCCCACAATATTCAGAATTAAATTACAGGAAAGGAAAACAAAATAAATAAAGTATATTGCAAAGTTGTTTCACTACATGTAATTAACCAGTTTATATTAATATCTTGGTGTTTAATATCCCTTTAAAGGTAATATATTATTTTGATGAATGTGACAAGATTGGTAAGTCGAAACAAATTAAACTAGTTTTGAACCAATTAATTTAGCTTCCCTGTGTCAACACATACATTAGACTTGTGTCACTACTTAAAGGGACAGTCAACTCCAGAATGTTTATTGTTTAAAAAGATAGATAATCCCTTTAGTACCCATTCCCCAGTTTTGCACAACCAACACAGTTATATTAAATACACTTTTTACCTCTGTGGTTATCTGTTTCTAAACCTCTGCCAACTGCCCCTCCTCAGTTCTTTTGACAGACTTGCATTTTAGCCAATCAGTGCTGACTCTTAAATAACTCCATGGGAGTGAGCACAATGTTATCTATATGACACACATGAACTAGCAGTGTCTAACTGTCAAAAACTTTCAAAATTTACTGAGATAAGATGTTGAGAAATTAGCATTAGATAGGTTTAGCTTTCCAGAAAGAATACGAAGAGAGCAAAGCAAAGTTGATGTTAAAAGTAAATTGGAAAGTTGTTTAAGCTTTCATGATTCCAATAGGGCATTCAATTTTAAAAAGGGACAATAAACCCATTTTTTTTCTTTCATGATTCAGATTTTTAATTTTAAGCAACTTTCTACTTTACACCTATTAACATTTTTTATTCGTTCTTTTGCTAACTTTATTTAAAAAGCAGGAATGTGATGCATAGCAGCCGGCCAATTTTTGGTTGAGACCCTGAGTTATGCTTGCTTATTGGTGGGTAAATGTCAGCTTCCAATAAGGATTCGCTATCCATGGTGCTGAACCCAAAATGGGCTGGCTGCTAAAATTTACATTACTGCTTTTAAAATAAAGATAGGAAGAGAATGAAGAAAATTTGATAATAGAAGTAAAATTGTAAGTTGCTTAAAATTTCATGCTGTATCTGAATCATGAAAGAAAAAAATTGGGTTCAGTGTCCCTTTAATTTTGACTAGACTGTCCCTTTAACTAATGAAGAAGTTTAGGCCATAAGCCTAATGACAACTGTAGTAATTCAGAACACGGAAAAGGGAAGAGCAATTAGATTATCCATACTAGAGGAAAGAAATATTGTTGCAGTTAACTATTCCCAGTGACATCATGGCCCATATTTATCAAACTCCGTACGGAGCTTTAAGGGCTGTGTTTCTGGCTAGTCTTCAGACTCGCCAGAAACACAAGTTATGAAGCAGCGGTCTAAAGACCGCTGCTTCATAACCCTGTCCGCCTGCTCTGAGCCCGAAATCAACCCGATCGAGTCAGCAGGGGGTGGCGTTGCACCAGCAGGTGCAATGTTAAATGCGGAGAGCGTATCACTGTCGGATCAGGTCCGCAATACCTTTGATAAATAGGGGCCGATGTGTGAATTTAAAAAGGTCATTAGAAACATTTTATCTCTGGGCAAGGATAATATCTAGATTTTCAATTACACATTTAAAGGACCAGTAAATACAGCAGATTTGCATAATCAACAAATGTATGATAAAAAGACAATGCAATAGTACTTAGTCTGAACTTCAAATGAGTAGCAGATTTTTTTCAGACAAATTTCAAGGTTATGTCTGTATTTCCACGCCCAATGCATCACGTGACAGCCATCAGCCAATCACAAATATATATTTTGTGAATTCTTGCACATGCTCAGTAGGAGCTGGTGACTCAAAAAGTGTAAATATAAAAAGACTGTGCAAATTTTGTTAATGGAAGTAAATTGGAAAGTTGTTTAGATTTGCATGCTCCATCTGAATCATGAAAGTTTAAAAACAGAATTTATGCTTACCTGATAAATTACTTTCTCCAACGGTGTGTCCGGTCCACGGCGTCATCCTTACTTGTGGGATATTCTCTTCCCCAACAGGAAATGGCAAAGAGTCCCAGCAAAGCTGGTCACATGATCCCTCCTAGGCTCCGCCCACCCCAGTCATTCGACCGACGGACAGGAGGAAATATATATAGGAGAAATCATATGATACCGTGGTGACTGTAGTTAGAGAAAATAATTCATCAGACCTGATTAAAAAAAACCAGGGCGGGCCGTGGACCGGACACACCGTTGGAGAAAGTAATTTATCAGGTAAGCATAAATTCTGTTTTCTCCAACATAGGTGTGTCCGGTCCACGGCGTCATCCTTACTTGTGGGAACCAATACCAAAGCTTTAGGACACGGATGAAGGGAGGGAGCAAATCAGGTCACCTAAACGGAAGGCACCACAGCTTGCAAAACCTTTCTCCCAAAAATAGCCTCCGAAGAAGCAAAAGTATCAAATTTGTAAAATTTGGCAAAAGTGTGCAGTGAAGACCAAGTCGCTGCCTTACATATCTGGTCAACAGAAGCCTCGTTCTTGAAGGCCCATGTGGAAGCCACAGCCCTAGTGGAGTGAGCTGTGATTCTTTCAGGAGGCTGCCGTCCGGCAGTCTCATAAGCCAATCGGATAATGCTTTTAAGCCAAAAGGAAAGAGAGGTAGAAGTCGCTTTTTGACCTCTCCTTTTACCAGAATAAACAACAAACAAGGAAGATGTTTGTCTGAAATCTTTAGTAGCCTCTAAATAGAATTTTAGAGCACGGACTACGTCCAAATTGTGTAACAAACGTTCCTTCTTTGAAACTGGATTCGGACACAAAGAAGGTACAACTATCTCCTGGTTAATATTTTTGTTAGAAACAACCTTAGGAAGAAAACCAGGCTTAGTACGCAAAACCACCTTATCTGCATGGAACACCAGATAGGGCGGAGAACACTGCAGAGCAGATAACTCTGAAACTCTTCTAGCAGAAGAAATTGCAACCAAAAACAAAACTTTCCAAGATAATAACTTAATATCCACGGAATGTAAGGGTTCAAACGGAACCCCTTGAAGAACTGAAAGAACTAGATTTAGACTCCAGGGAGGAGTCAAAGGTCTGTAAACAGGCTTGATTCTAACCAGAGCCTGAACAAATGCTTGAACATCTGGCACAGCTGCCAGCCTTTTGTGAAGTAAAACAGATAAAGCAGAGATCTGTCCCTTCAGAGAACTTGCAGATAATCCTTTCTCCAAACCTTCTTGTAGAAAGGATAGAATCTTAGGAATTTTTATCTTGTTCCATGGGAATCCTTTAGATTCACACCAACAGATATATTTTTTCCATATTTTATGGTACATTTTTCTAGTTACAGGCTTTCTAGCCTGAATCAGAGTATCTATTACGGAATCTGAAAACCCACGCTTTGATAAAATCAAGCGTTCAATCTCCAAGCCGTCAGTTGGAGGGAAACCAGATTCGGATGTTCGAATGGACCTTGAACAAGAAGGTCCTGTCTCAAAGGTAGCTTCCATGGTGGAGCCGATGACATATTCACCAGGTCTGCATACCAAGTCCTGCGTGGCCACGCAGGAGCTATCAAGATCACCGAAGCCCTCTCCTGATTGATCCTGGCTACCAGCCTGGGAATGAGAGGAAACCGTGGGAATACATAAGCTAGGTTGAAGGTCCAAGGTGCTACTAGTGCATCTACTAGAGTCGCCTTGGGATCCCTGGATCTGGACCCGTAGCAAGGAACCTTGAAGTTCTGACGAGACGCCATCAGATCCATGTCTGGAATGCCCCATAATTGAGTTATTTGGGCAAAGATTTCCGGATGGAGTTCCCACTCCCCCGGATGAAATGTCTGACGACTCAGATAATCCGCTTCCCAATTTTCCACTCCTGGGATGTGGATTGCAGACAAGTGGCAGGAGTGATCCTCCGCCCATTGAATTATTTTGGTCACTTCTTCCATCGCCAGGGAACTCCTTGTTCCCCCCTGATGATTGATATATGCAACAGTCGTCATGTTGTCTGATTGAAACCTTATGAATTTGGCCTTTGCTAGTTGAGGCCAAGCTTTGAGAGCATTGAATATCGCTCTCAGTTCCAGAATGTTTATCGGGAGAAGAGATTCTTCCCGAGACCATAGACCCTGAGCTTTCAGGGGTTCCCAGACCGCACCCCAGCCCACCAGGCTGGCGTCGGTCGTGACAATGACCCACTCTTGTCTGCGGAAGCTCATTCCCTGTGACAGATTGTCCAGGGTCAGCCACCAACGGAGTGAATCTCTGGTCTTTTGATCTACTTGAATCGTCGGAGACAAGTCTGTATAATCCCCATTCCACTGTCTGAGCATGCACAGTTGTAATGGTCTTAGATGAATTCGTGCAAAAGGAACTATGTCCATTGCTGCAACCATCAATCCTATTACTTCCATGCACTGCGCTATGGAAGGATGAAGAACAGAATGAAGTACTTGACAAAAGCTTAGAATTTTTGATTTTCTGACCTCTGTCAGAAAAATCCTCATTTCTAATGAATCTATTATTGTTCCCAAGAAGGGAACTCTTGTTGACGGGGACAGAGAACTTTTTTCTTTGTTCACCTTCCATCCGTGAGATCTGAGAAAGGCTAGGACGATGTCCGTATGAGCCTTTGCTTTTGACAGAGACGACGCTTGAATCAGGATGTCGTCCAAGTAAGGTACTACTGCAATGCCCCTTAGTCTTAGAACCGCTAGAAGGGACCCTAGTACCTTTGTGAAAATCCTTGGAGCAGTGGCTAATCCGAATGGAAGTGCCACAAACTGGTAATGCTTGTCCAGAAAAGCGAACCTTAGGAACTGATGATGTTCCTTGTGGATAGGAATATGTAGGTACGCATCCTTTAAATCCACGGTAGTCATAAATTGATTTTCCTGGATAGTAGGTAGGATCGTTCGAATAGTTTCCATTTTGAACGATGGAACCTTGAGAAATTTGTTTAGGATCTTGAGATCCAAAATTGGTCTGAATGTTCCCTCTTTTTTGGGAACTATGAACAGGTTGGAATAAAAACCCATCCCTTGTTCTCTTATTGGAACTGGATGAATCACTCCCATCTTTAACAGGTCTTCTACACAATGTAAGAATGCCTGTCTTTTTATTTGGTTTGAAGATAATTGAGACCTGTGGAATCTAGTTCTTTGAATTCCAGGAGATAACCTTGAGAAACTATTTCTAGCGCCCAAGGATCCTGAACATCTCTTGCCCAAGCCTGAGCAAAGAGAGAAAGTCTGCCCCCCCACCAGATCCGGTCCCGGATCGGGGGCCATCCCTTCATGCTGTTTTGGTAGCAGTGGTAGGCTTCTTGGCCTGCTTACCCTTGTTCCAGCCTTGCATTGGTCTCCAGGCTGGTTTGGGTTGAGAAGTATTACCCTCTTGCTTAGAGGATGTAGAATTAGAGGCTGGTCCGTTTCTGCGAAAGGGACGAAAATTAGGCTTATTTTTAGCCTTAAAAGACCTATCCTGTGGGAGGGCGTGGCCCTTTCCCCCAGTGATGTCTGAAATAATCTCTTTCAAATCAGGTCCAAATAATGTTTTACCCTTGAAAGGGATGTTAAGCAATTTTGTCTTGGAAGACACATCCGCTGACCAAGACTTTAGCCAAAGCGCTCTGCGCGCCACGATAGCAAACCCTGAATTTTTCGCCGCTAATCTAGCTAATTGCAAAGCGGCATCTAAAATAAAAGAGTTAGCCAATTTAAGTGCTTGAACTCTGTCCATAACCTCCTCATACGAAGATTCTTTATTGAGCGACTTTTCTAGTTCCTCGAACCAGAAACACGCTGCCGTAGTGACAGGAACAATGCATGAAATTGGTTGTAGAAGGTAACCTTGCTGAACAAAAATCTTTTTAAGCAAACCCTCTAATTTTTTATCCATAGGATCTTTGAAAGCACAACTATCTTCGATAGGAATAGTAGTGCGTTTGTTTAGAGTAGAAACCGCCCCCTCGACCTTGGGGACTGTCTGCCATAAGTCCTTTCTGGGGTCGACTATAGGAAATAATTTCTTAAATATAGGGGGGGGAACAAAAGGTATGCCGGGCCTTTCCCACTCTTTATTTACTATGTCCGCCACCCGCTTGGGTATAGGAAAAGCGTCGGGGGGCACCGGAACCTCTAGGAACTTGTCCATCTTACATAATTTCTCTGGAATGACCAAATTGTCACAATCATCCAGAGTAGATAATACCTCCTTAAGCAGTGCGCGGAGATGTTCTAATTTAAATTTAAATGTCACAACATCAGGTTCAGCTTGTTGAGAATTTTTTCCTGAATCTGAAATTTCTCCCTCAGACAAAACCTCCCTCATGGCCCCTTCAGATTGGTGTGAGGGTATGTCAGAACAGTTATCATCAGCGGCCTCTTGCTCTTCAGTGTTTAAAACAGAGCAATCGCGCTTTCTCTGATAAGTAGGCATTTTGGATAAAATGTTTGCTATAGAGTTATCCATTACAGCCGTTAATTGTTGCATGGTAATAAGAATTGGCGCACTAGATGTACTAGGGGCCTCTTGTGTGGGCAAAACTGGTGTAGACACAGAAGGGGATGATGTAGTATCATGTTTACTCCCCTCATTTGAGGAATCATCTTGGGCAATATCATTATCTGTGGCATTGCTGTCCCTACTTTGTTTGGACACTATGGCACAATTATCACATAAATTTAAATGGGGAGACACCTTGGCTTTCATACATATAGAACATAGCTTATCTGATGGTACAGACATGTTAAACAGGCTTAAACTTGTCAACAAAGCACAAAAAACGTTTTAAAATAAAACCGTTACTGTCACTTTAAATTTCAAACTGAAAACACTTTATTACTGAATATGTGAAAAAGTATGAAGGAATTGTTCAAAATTCACCAAAATTTCACCACAGTGTCTTAAAGCCTTAAAAGTATTGCACACCAAATTTCAGAGCTTTAACCCTTAAATTAACGGAACCGGAGCCGTTTTTACATTTAACCCCTATACAGTCCCAGCTATATGCTTTGCTGAGACCCAACCAAGCCCAGAGGGGAATACGATACCAAATGATGCCTTCTATAAGCTTTTTCATTGATTCTTAGCTCCTCACACATGCATCTGCATGCCTTGCTCTCCAAAAACAACTGCGCATTAGTGGCGCGAAAATGAGGCTCTGTCTATAACTAGAAAAGGCCCCCATCTGAAAAAGGTGTCCAACACAGTGCCTGCCGTTTTTCTAAACAATCCCCAAGATTATAATAACCATTAATAGTTAGAATCTGCAAAATATGCCTAACAAAGCAATCGTTTTAGCCCAGAAAAATGTCTACCAGTTTTTTAAGCCCTTATGAAGCCCTTTATTCTTTTATTTAACTAAGAAAATGGCTTACCGGTCCCCATAAGGGGAAATGACAGCCTTCCAGCATTACATAGTCTTGTTAGAAATATGGCCAGTCATACCTTAAGCAGAAAAGTCTGCCAACTGTTTCCCCCAACTGAAGTTACTTCATCTCAACAGTCCTGTGTGGAAACAGCAATCGATTTTAGTAACTTCTGCTAAAATCATCTTCCTCTTACAAACAGAAATCTTCATCTTTTTTCTGTTTCAGAGTAAATAGTACATACCAGCACTATTTTAAAATAACGAACACTTGATTGAAGAATAAAAACTACATTTAAACACCAAAAAACTCTTAACCATCTCCGTGGAGATGTTGCCTGTGCAACGGCAAAGAGAATGACTGGGGTGGGCGGAGCCTAGGAGGGATCATGTGACCAGCTTTGCTGGGACTCTTTGCTATTTCCTGTTGGGGAAGAGAATATCCCACAAGTAAGGATGACGCCGTGGACCGGACACACCTATGTTGGAGAAATTATATTTGTTGTTTAAATATTGAAAAATAAGGGTAACATTTTAATGTCCATAAATCAGTGGGCACTGCCATATTGTAATTAAGGTTTTTGTTTCTGCAAAGGCCAATAAGGGACAGTTATAAATGGCTTACTAGAATGTGCAACCAATGACTGTAAGGAATATAGCTGTGTCTGCACTTCCAGTTTTAACAGGAATTTGAGAAGTCAATATTCAGAATTAAATTACAGGAAAAGGAGAAAAATAATGAAAGTATATTGCAAAGTTGTTTTGCTACATATATTGAAGCATTGTATATTAATAGTAAGTGTTTAATGTCCCTTAAAGGTGTTAAACCACCAAAAGTGGGTTTTAGGAGGAAGCTGAGCTTATGTGACAGATTCATGTTGACAGACCTAGTACACGGGTACAAAAATGAAGGATAGTTAACTTTTTTTTTTTTTTTAATGCCCTCAATGTGCCACATGCAACTCCATAGTACAAAGTACAACATTTAGACAACATGCCAATCAAAGATATAAGATCTGTGGTGTATTTTATGTAGGAACGACTTGATGATATTAAAACTAAAATACCTATAATGTACTGCAGGATCCAGGCCAGGAAAGTTAATATTAGAAGATGTAGTGTCTGCCAATTGGGTGCAGCTTGTTTATTTTAAACAGTTTGATAATATTGTAGTCACCCCTAATGGGCATTTGTGTTTTAATCCTCTTTAAATTTTGATGCCAAAAAACGTATATGTATAGGTACACATGCACACACACCAACGTAAATCTGACCTTTTAGCTTATCTATTGTATTATCTTTTAATCTTTCAAACATGGTACTAAAAAGGGTACTAGATTTAATGAGATCTGACACCATATCCTGCTGCAGTTTTATCTCAAAATAAGTGATATACAAATACTCCAGATGTTCTTTATATCTGATGAGTACTTGTTTCTGGTCTCTGTATGAAAAGCACAAATCTAAAAACCAATGTTCTTGGATGGAAATTTCATTAAAGCCCTATGAGATCAGGGAGGAAATTCCCAGTGCCATTTACAATCTTTTTATCTACATTACTAAATAATTGTCCTTCAACAGAAGTAAGACAAACAGATAGATGCATCTGATGCAGGTTTTCATTTAAGGTTCACCAGATCACCAAAGCTTATTATCACTTAATGCAGATAATCGATAATTAGGATACAGTAGATACAAATAAATATAACCAATATTTTACTAATGCCAATATGTATAGTGTATATAGATTACCTTGACATTTGTACAGTTTCCTGGCCTGACCGATGTCTCCTGCACTGAGCCGTGTTCTTTGTCCTATGGGGGGTCTCACTCCATTAACATCGTATTTTGGCAGAATGGTATCCAGAAAAATTCCCCTTTGACAAAGTCACAAGTAAAAAGAAATCAGCAAAAAAATGGCACTGCTACAACTTCCTTTACAGTGGTTATAAAGAAAAACAAAAACCCTGATCTACTTTTTATATAAAAGTTTTTTGTTTTGTTTTTAAAAACAAACCTAGCAATATAAATTTTGTTCCCCAAAAATGTTAGGTGTAAACTTGGAGGGCACAGGAAAATATTCAGAGGTTATAGCATGGTGTGCACACGCTCATTTTAGATAGAACTCCCAGTGAACGTCTCTGCAACAGATTATGGGATTTCATGTTTTGCTATATTATTCAGATTGTAGAACCTAAAATCCCTCTAACTCCTTTGAATAGCCTACAGCACCATAAATACCACTGAGGCAAAATATGCCAAACATGTTGAAAGGTCTAGGGATAACAATACTCGCATGCTTGCTACATTACCATCAACAGGGACCCCATGTTTCTAAAACACTATACCTAGACTTCATTCTCACCTGGAGAAGGTGTTGCGTGCATAGTGCATAATGCTGTCAAAATCATACGTTTCCCCAAGAGATTCCACCTCCTCTTGCTCCATTTTCAGAAAGTTATACTCCTGTCCTGGGGGGAATAAACAGACAATAAGAAAGAAGAATTATAAGGCCCAAAAAAAAAGTTGTTGGCTACTACTCTAGAATGGAAGCATCCATTTCTGGATATGGCATAATTTGCACTTCGTGTTTTGAAACCATTTTTGTTGACAGTACATTACTTGGAACTAGATTGTAATAACTGTAATATAAGTAGATCAATGAATAGCCATCAAGTATCATTTAGGAGTTCATTCATTCATACAGTAATTTTGTAAGGATCTTTCTTAAAATTGATTCACTCATAACAATGGGAAAACTGACATGATTATTTACTAGAAATACATTTGTGTAGTATCTCAAGATTATAAACGCTATAAGTAGAAGGGCCCTGTAATCTTTCTGTCCTAATTTGCCTACCCTGTCTACTGTCTAGTCTTTATTGCAAAGTCTGTTATTACAAATAAAGATAATAATATTGTATAGTAGTGATATTAGTAAGATTTGGCGATTCCTCCACTCTAGAATATTTTTGTATAAATGTTCTTCATGTCAATGTTTTTTTTTAAAAATTGTTTTTGTTGAATTCCTTATAAAAAGTTATGTTTTCTATAGTAAGCACCTGGGTTTTGGTTTTCTGATTTGGGGATTTGAGTGCATAATTACTGATTTTTTTATTGGAATAATAATTCTTCTATTTTTTCCTATGTTTTGAATACTTAACTTTATAGCTAACAAATGTACCTTTGTTTATCCCAAAACAAGTTGAGCCAAGTAATAGCCAATAATAGGTGAAGAATTATTTTTAAATTGATTTTTTTATACAAAGATTATCAATATTAGTCCTTTTAGAGCTCATTTCATCCAGTAGGAGTGGATCCATGAAAATGTGTTCATGAGAAGTCCTGACTACACCAACCCATGATATGTTAAATTTAACATTCGTTACATACTACAGAAGGTATAAGTACTAATGAAAACGAGCTATCACCCATCTCCGCCTGCCTTTAACTAAAGTGAAAAGTCATTAACCTGTTAAAGAATAGTATTTGTCTCATTGCACTGGTTGTGGAGGGCCCAGGTGGATGAGATCCCACAATTACAAGAAAATCGTAAAAGAGGGGGGGGTGGAAATGAGAGCGACTATAATTTTTAAGTAGGAGGCATCTGATCCAACCAACCCTACTTTTTTCCATTGTTTTATTTTAAGTGTTGCCATTTATTGCCCTCAGAAAGAAGCTACGTACACTATGCACCAGAAGATCGATAATGAAAACGGCAATGGAGAAAAAAGTAACATCAGCCATGTTGGTGGACACTTTATTTGGTCATGTCTAACCAGCCTTGTGGGCATTCTTGGTTGTGGTTTTGTTGCAGGAAATGGATCTGGTCCATAAGGCTAGGGTTGTCTGAAAATCAAACACTATTGTCTGTTTGTTAAAGGGACATAAAACCACAAAAAATAATTTCATGATTCAGATAGAAAATACAATTTTAAAGTACTTCTATTATAAAATGTTCTTTGTTTTCTTATCCTTTGTTCAAAAGCAGGAAGGTAAGTTCAGGAGAGTGCACGTGTCTAGAGTATTATATGGCAGCAGTGTTGCAACAATGTTATACATAATAAAGAAC
Organism: Bombina bombina; assembly: GCF_027579735.1. Lineage (NCBI taxonomy): Eukaryota > Metazoa > Chordata > Amphibia > Anura > Bombinatoridae > Bombina > Bombina bombina. The sequence goes on along the minus strand of NC_069504.1, from coordinate 734,707,094 downwards.
ACTAGATGGCAGTACTATTTCCTGTCATGTAGTGCTTCAGAAAGGTGCACGTTGCCTATCCAGGTATCTCTTCCACATAGAATAACATGAAAACGAAGCAAAATTGATAATATAATTAAATTGGAAACTTTTTTTTTTTAAATTGTATTCTTTATCTGAAAAATTAAAGGAAAAAAATGTGGGTTTCAAGTCTCTAACTAAAAGGGGTATGTATAATTTCTAGATGGGAATAGCAGAAAAGTCAGTTTAATTTATACAATTATGTGTACAACATTGTACAGAATACACAAATTCTAAACTGCTGAAAATATTTGCTTTAGGAACTAGTTTAACTAATGAAAGCAAACAAAGTTCTTTCAAAAAGATGCAGTCACTTCTAAAATAAAAGTTGGTTATGGCTTCAAGTATCTTAAACACTGCATAAGCCACTTTCCTATACTGAATCAGAAGTGAGCTATAACTTCTTTTTGCGCCATTTTTTGCTGTGAACTGTGAGCTTACACTGTGAATTACATTTGTTTACTGGCGGGTTCCAAACTACAGAAAAATTTAACCTTAGATCATTTTAGGCGCTGAAGAAATAAATTTGCACAGAGACTAATACATTTTATTCTAAATAAAACAAGATTATTTATCTCAATAATAAAAATACTAAACCAAAGACAACAACGAATAACTGGTTTTCAGTGCTTTTTTTTTGTATAAATGTAAAGAAAAATCTAGTACTGGGCCGTGATTATTTTTTGTATCTAATAAACTCTTCAAAGATTATCATTTTCAAAGTAGAACTGAGAAAACAAAGAAATTAGCTTGTAAATGGCAGATAAGTAATATAAATTCTGTACAAAAATAGTACTTTCTATAACTAATTTGCCGTTGCATTATACTATGTGGCTTCCATGTCACATTCGTTAAGTTTTGATGCTGCATTGCCTCTTTCAGGTCAAAGATGACAGGAAAAGGTTTAAATGGCATCTCATCCTTTTGTTTGTGCCTGTGTATTGTATTCTACTGGGTGAAACGTTCTGGACTGCTCTACATTTTCTGACCTGATTAGACTTCGCCCTCTGTCTATTGGATGTCAATCTGCTGAATTCATGGTATCGGAAACTTGGCCTTAACTACTGAATTAGTTGAATTAAGGACAAATTGTATTTCTTTCCTATGGCATGGAGAGTTAATTATTAGTGGGATATTCAACTCCTGGCCACCAGGAGGAGGAAAAGAGCACCACAGCAAAGCTGTTAAGTGTAACTTCCCTTACCCATAACCCCCAGTCAGTCAATATCTTTGCCTCTATCCATGGAGGATGTGCGAAGATGGTGTCTGAAGATATATAATCCTTTTATGGGTATTTTTCCCTGCAAGCAAGGATTGGGGTCTAGCCGTGTCCACATCAATCTCTTTAGTAATAGTAGTGGTGGCTTTTAGCAGTTAGAAGGCGGCGAGGAAGTCTTTGCTTTACCCATACCCATGCTTTACTTTAACTTATTTCCTACCCCTTTGCAGAAAGCCAGGGTTGGTTACTCTGTTCTTTCTTTTACTACAGGTCCATGACAGCTTTACTGTTCTAATTTGCAGAGCTCTGTGGTTTAAATCCTGGTCGGCTGATGTAACTTCAAAAGCCAAACTTTTGGCTTTACCTTAAAAGGGTAAGACTTTATTTGGACCTGGTCTGGCAGAAATTATTTCTGAAATTACGGGTGGAAAGGGATCTTTCCTTCCTCAGGACAAGAAGAAAAGACCTCAGGGTCGCCAGAATTCAAATGTTCGCTCCTTTCGTAACTTTTAAGGACTTCCTTCTCTTCTTCCAAAACAGAGCAAGCCAAGACCTCTTGGAGGTCCAGTCAGCCTTGGAATAAGGGTAAGCAAAACAAGAAGCCTACCACTGACTCTAAATCAGCATGAAGGGTCTGCCCCGATCCAATTTTGGATCAAGTGGGGGGGGGGGGGGGGAGGCTTTCCTTTTTATGGCAGGCTTGGATGCTCGATGTCCCAGATCCGTGGACATAGTATCCCAGGGTTACAAAATAGGATTCAAGTCTTGCCCTCCAAGGGGCAGATGTCTCTTGTCAAGACTATCTTCAAACCAGATAAAGAGGGATGCCTTCTTAAATTGCATAGAGGACCTATCCTCCCTGGGAGTTAATTGTTCCAGTCCCACTAGAGCAGTGTTAATTTTGATGGCAAATTTCAATTTAGTCTTAGTCTTTTGAATAAAATGCCATTTTAGTTTTAGTCATATTTTAGTCATCTGAATTGTTTTTGTTTTAGTCGACTGAATCTCCAATAGATTTTAGTCAACTAAAATCTAAGGGGTTTAGTTAAAGTTTAATGCATTATTTAAGCATTTCTCTATAATTTGAAAACTGATTATATACTCCAGGAGTAAACATAACACCTGTTATTATTTATGGTATTAAGGTTTAAACATGCAATACAGACACAGATTTAGCCGTTGTGATATATAACATCTTTATTAAACTTAAAATTAAATAAAACCAAGTTTCATAAACAAACAGTAGTGCAACTTTAAAATATAAAAAAACAAAACTGTAAACTGTATTGGCTGTAACGCCTTTGCACATATTACCCAATATAAAAACGTTAACAGTTCTCTTCAAGTATCAAGTAACTCAACAGAACAAAAAGTTTCTGCAGCTAGCACAGGCACAGCATAACTTAAACCCATACTCGTGTGTTATGCTAATTTCTATAGGAAGAATCAATTGATTGTTCACAGATCCAAAACATTTCGGCAACGATATTAGCACTGCTCTAGAACTTCCAAACTCATTATATACTCCTGGAGTGAAGGTTTATTAACCTGTTTTTATTTATGGTATTAAGGTTTGAACATGCAATACAGATTTAACTGTTGTGGTATATAAAATTTCTTTATCTTAAAATTTAATAAAATTAAGTTTTGTAAATTTTACAAAAGAGAAGTAATTAGATATGGATTGATTATAACAATATGCATAAAATATTTTTGTCAACAAATTTTAATTTAGTTTTAGCCATAGTCTTGACTAAAATGCCATTTTAGTTTTAGTAAAATTTTAGTCATTAGAATTTCTTTAGTTTTATACTAATTTTAGTCGACGAAATTAACACTGCACTAGAGGAACAAGGTCAAAGATTCTATTCAAATCTATTTGTGGCTCCCAAAAAGGAGGGCACTTTCTGTCCCATCCTAGACAGAAAGTGCCTCAACAAAATCCTCAGGGTTCCGTCCTTCAAGATGGAAACTAGTCGTTCCATTCTTCCATTAGTTCAGGAAGGTCAGTTCATCACAACCATAGACCTGAAGGAAGCGTATTTATACGTTTACATTCACAAGGATCATCACCAGTTTCTAAGGTTTGCCTTTCTGGAAAGCATTTCCAGTTTGTTGCACTTCCGTTTGGTCTTGTCCCGGCTCCTAGAATATTCACTAAGGTTCTGGGGGCTCTATTGACAGTGATCAGATCACAGGGAATTGCTGTGGTGCCTTATCTGGGCGACATCTTGGTTCAGGCATCATCTTTTCAACTAGCAAAACCTCATACAGAGATGTTGTTGTCTTTTCTACGTTCCCACGGGTGGAAAGTGAATCTGGAAAAAGAGTTCTCTAGTTCCAGCTACAAGAGAGTGTCTTTCCTAGGGACAATCGTAGATTCCCTGTCCATGAAGATTTTTCTGACTGACATCAGAAAATCCAAACTTCTTGCCTTTCTCTCCAGTCTGCTATTCAACCATCAGTGGCTCAATGGATGGTGATTGGTCTGATGGTGGCTTCCATGGATATCATTCCTTTTGCTCGGTTCCATCTGTGACCGCTGCAGCTTTGCATGCTCAGTCAATGGAACGGAGAACATTCAGATTTATCGCAGAGGAGACTCTCTCTCATGGTGGATTTCACAGGAACATCTGTCTCAGGGCACTTGCTTCCTGAGACCTTCCTGGATGTTTGTGACTATGGACACCAGCCTGTTAGGCTGGGGAGCTGTTTGGGGTTCTCTAAAAAGCTCGGGGCCTGTGGTCTCACGAAGAGAGTCTTCTCTTCCCATAAACATCTTGGAGTGGAGAGCAATCTTTGCCTTGACAGCTTGGCCTCAAATATCTTTAGTCCATTTTTTTTCCAGTCGGACATCATCACCTCAGTGGCTTACATCAACCACTAGGGAGGAACTCTGAGTTCCTTGGCCATGAAGGAGGTGACTCAAATTCTGCAGTGGGTGGAAGCTCATGATTGTCTCCTATCTGCCATCCACATTCCAGGAGTGGACAATTAGGAGAAGGATTTTCTAAACAGAGAGACTTTTCATCCCAGGGAGTGGGTTCTCCACCTGGAAGTGTTCTCAAGGATAACCCTCAGGTGGGGGGTTCCGGAGTTGGATCTGATGGCGTCTCGTCAAAACGCCAAGCTTTCAAGAGATCCTCAGGCAGCTCTGATAGATGGTCTGGCGGTTCCTTGGAAATTTGGTCTAGAAAACCTGTTTTCTCCATTTGCTCTCCTTCCACAAGTCATTGCTTGTTTAAAACACGAGAGAGCATCTGTGATTCTAATAGCTCCTGTCTGGCAGGATCTGGTTCGCGGACCTGGTGAAGATGTCATCTCTTCCACCTTGGAGATTACCTCTGAGGAAGGACCTTCTAATTCAGGGTCCATTCCTCCATCCAAATTTAGATTCTCTGAAGCTGATTGCTTGAAGATTGAATGCCTAGTTCTGTCTAGAAGTGGTTTTACTGAAGCGGTCATTGATACTATGCTTCAGGCTCATAAACCTGTTACTCGCAGGATTTACCATAAGGTATGGCATAAATACCTTTTTGGTGCTAATCTAAGGGTTTCTCCAGGATGGCCTGGAGAAAGGTTTGTCAGTCAGTACTCTGAAGGGTCAGATTTCTGCACCGTCTATTCTTTTGCACAAATGTCTGGCAGATTTACCAGTTGTTCAAGCTTTTTGTTCAGGCCTAGTCAGAATCAGGCCTGTGTTTAAACCTGTTGCTCCTCCTTGGAGCCTTAACCTAGTTCTTAAAGTTTTGCAGCAGGCTCCGTTTAAGCCTATGCATGTTGTTGATATAAAGTTGTTATCTTGGAAGATTTTGTTTCTCCTTGCTATTTCTTCCGCTCGCAGAGTTTGAGTTTTCAGCTCTGCAGTGTGATTCCCTGTATCTTATTTTTCATGCAGATAATGGGATCCGTCGTACTAAATTGGGGTTTCTCCCTAAGGTTGTGTTGGATCGAAACAATCAGGAAATTGTTGTTCCTTCTTTTTGTCCTAATCCTTCTCATAAGGAACGTCTTTTGCATAACCTTGGTGTTGTGCGTACTAAAATTTTACCTACAAGCTACTTAAGATTTTTGTCAATCTTCTGCCCTGTTTGTCGTTTTCTCTGGAAAGCGTAAGGGTCAGAAGGCCACTTCTACTACCCTTTCTCTCTGGTTAAGAAGTATGATTCTTTTTGCTTATAAGACAGCTGGACAGCAGCCTCCTGAGAGAATTACAGCTCATTCCACTAGGGTTGTCTCCTCATCTTGGGCTTTCAAAAATTAAACTTCTGTGGAACAGATTTGCAGGGCGGCAACATGGCCCTCTTTGCATACTTTTTCCAAATTTGATACTTTGGCTTCGGCTGAGGCCTCTTTTGGGAGCAGGGTTCTTCAAGCGGTGGTGCCTTCGGTTAAAGTCCTCCTGCCATGTTCTCCCTCCCTTTTCATTCTGTGTCCTCTAGCTTGGGTATTCGTTCCCACTAGTAATTGGAATGAAGAAGTGGACTCTCCATGCCATAGTAAAGAAAAGAAAATGTATGCTTACCTGATAGATTTCTTTCTTTCCGGGCATGGAGAGTCCATGACCCCGCCCTTTTTAAAAAAAATTATAATCCGGCAGTTTTTTTTTGAGTAAACCTCAGGCACCTCTATACCCTTCTGTTTCTCCTTTTTCCATTTTCCTTCGGCTGAATGACTGGGGATTATGGGTAAGGGAAGTTACACTTAACAGCTTTGCTGGGGTGCTCTTTGCCTCCTCCTGCTGGCCAGGAGTTGAATATCCCACTAGTAATTGGAATGAAGTAGTGCACTCCCCATGCCAGGAAATAAAAATTTATCAGGTAAGCATACATTTAGTTTTTTGCAAGTAAAGAGCTTTTTCCTGTTGCTGAACCCAGGCTTTTCTGTTATACGTCTCCTATCTTACCCATTTTAACTATGTGCTTAACCCCTTTGCGGGGTGACGCAAACAATAGTGCAATTATGAAATGCACCAGTACAGGGGTGCCCATACTTCTAGTGAGATAAGGTCTACATTTGTGCTGTGTATTTGTGTAATGCATGTTCAACTAAGGTCTGTAGAACATAGAGCCTACTATTCTAACGTTCTAAGTGCCAAACCACACTTAAATTAATGCTACTGTAGTGGCGTGGAGTTTACATTTCTTTAAAATTGAGCCCATACTACTACTACTACTACTACTGGCTGAAACAGAAATGGTATATCACACAACAGATACTGGTCAGCACTTGGGGATCACATTCTGCCTTTTGGTCATATCTCCCATAGCACATTAAAACATTTAATACACTATTGCATATAATAACGTTTTGTAATAATATATAATGCACTACTGCACTTCTATGTCCCAGGATATCTTACATTCCCTCCTACATCATACATACTGACTATGCTCCATTTCACCCTCCCTGTGAGTACCCGGCTGGATGTTCTCCCTGATGATCGACACATGGTCATCACGATCTGGCCTGGTGTGTTCATGCCAGAATCCAATCACATGCCCCAATTCATGGACCACAATTCCAAACTTGTCACAGTTCTTCCCTATGGAGATAGCCTGGGGCCCCCCTCCGCGTCGGCCTACATATGAGCAGCATCTGAAAATGAAGGTTATGTGAAAAGTGAGATTGTTGGTTCAAATATGGAACAGAAAGGAAACACTTTATTAAATTTAAATTATGTAGTGTATGTCCTAAGACACAAATCGGTATGGTAATAACTACACTTCTATAGGAGAACATAAAATCCCTAAATAATAAGTAAATAGATTAAAACAGCCCTTTTTTTATTGGACTGAAAGGTCTTAAACTTGCAAAGAGTACATTTATGTGCATGAAACAAAAGATCATATACATTGAATTTCCTATAAAACACATTTAACCTGTGCTCATGAAGGACTATGGGCAGGATGATCAAAAACTCGCCAGCATGGAGATAAATCAAACAAAATCTTTGTGGACTCCATTACGGGCAGTCCCCACTTTTAACGTATCAAGGTTTTAACAACCGGCAAATAGAGATTATACATTTTTTCTCACCCACAGAAAGTTAACACCCAAGTTGATCAATTTTCATGCGACCAGGTTTTTTGACAGACTCAAAAATAACCTACACACCCTGGGCTGAACCTGCTATGTTTGTTAATTCCTTTACATGACCCAATAACACAGGTGATCTCTGTACCTGGAGGCTTAAAGGTCCAGTAAACCTAGAAAATAATGTTATATTATTCTGCACATAGTGCAGAATTATATAACATTATATTAGTGCTAGCTTTATAGAACATAGAGGGTTTTTCAGACCCGCCCTCTGTGCTAGCTTTATATAACAAAGAGGGTTTTTCAGACCCGCCCTCTGTGCTCTACTGAGCGGGTCTGGTTTTCCCTATGAGCGCATCTGGGCAGCTGTCTAGTCAGAGCACGGCCTGACCGCACCATTACACTCAATGTAGCTCGCTCCCGCTGTCAGACAGAGCAGGAGCGAGCTACATTGTGTCTAATGGCGCGGTCAGGCCGGGCTGTGACTAGACAGCTGCCCAGATGCGCTCAGAGGGAAAACCAGACCTGCTCAGTAGAGCACAGAGGGCAGGTCTGAAAAACCCTCTTTTTTAATAAAATTTCACAGGCAATATTCTGTTACATAAAGCTAGCTCTAATACAATGTTATATAATTCTGCACTATGTGCAGATTTATATAACATTTTCTAAGTTTACTGGCCCTTTAACACTATTTTTACAGACCCCGCTTTAGACCAAAGCTTGCTAGACCAGACAGCCCTAGATTTTGACTTAGATATACATGAAGTCACCTCTGCTATGATTAATTGAGAAGCCTATAAAATGTTTTATACGGGGCAAAATCCAATAAGCAGACTACACATAGTCCGTCAGCGAAAGGAAGAGTATTATAACAACTTCATTAATAAACTCGCTCAGCTGGAAATTCTTTTGTCTGCAGTCTCATTAATGATAATAAAGAGGTACTACATACATGCACACAATTCTTTGTCTAAAAACTGCCTTAGCCAATTTGTCAGATATAGATACAACAGAACTAGACTCCCCGATAACGTTGAAAGAATTGCAAGATGCTACCTAATGGGAAAGCGCCAGGCCTAAGGGGTTTAGGGTTAAAAAGGGACACTGAACCCTTTTTTTTTTTTCTCTTTCATGATTCAGATAGAGAATGCAATTTTAAGTAACTTTCTAACTTACTCCTATTATCAATTTTTCTTTGTTCTCTTGGTATCTATTTAAGAAAGCAGGAATGTAAAGGTTACGAGCTGGCCCATCTTTGGTTTAGCACCTGGGTAGCGCTTGTTGATTGGTGGCTAAATGTAGCCACCAATCAGCAAGCACTACCCAGGGTGGTGAACCAAAAATGGGCCGGCTCCTATGCTTACATTCCTGGGGGTTTTTTAAACAAAGAAAACAAGAGAAAGAAGAAAAATTGATAATAGTAGATTAGAAAGTTACTTCAAATCGACTGCTATATCTGCTTATTGCTTAACTTATTTTATTTGATAGATCAAGGGGCTCAATTCCCCAGTTTCATGCTCAAAGCGCTAATTAAAAAAAAAACTAAGCCAAGGATGGCTCCTGATCAACCTATCAAGTAAAGACCTATTTCCCTCTTAAACATAGACAGGGTGTGGGTAAATGGGACTGAAATTCTCTATATCCAGTGAAATAGCACAGGGGTGTCTGCTTTCTCCACTTTTTTTGCCTTGACTGTAGAAATCTTAGCAGCACTAGTTTGCAGCATGAGGGTCCAGATTGGTCCAATACATCTTAAAAATATCTTACACTGGCAGAAGACATTCTATTTATGAAAAAAAGGAGAGAAAAAAAAGTCCTAAAATTTGAAGATAAAAAAAATCAAACTTTATTCCATAAGTAAAAACAGGAAAACGGAGAGCTGTTCCAAAGCAGAGTGTCTTGTCTGACCGGTTTCGGTCAATAGACCATAATTGTAGACATAATGGGCTACAAGTGTGTGCCCTATTTAAGAAGGATGAAAACACCTCATTGGCTAAAAACAAATGGTATTGAAACAGCTAATTACATTTAAAGGTATAAACACAGTAATCTAAGTATACATATGCAAGAGGATAATTTAGATATAGGCTAACATAGTCTGTGGATATATGATAAATATACATTTGCATGAATGATATTGACAAGCCAAAAGAATACAAAAAGGTACATATACATATCAGTGATGTGTGATACAATAAATATGGAAGATCCCGTTTATCCACCTACACTTAACAGTTAATCGTAGGTAAACAAAACAAAAAAATGCAACATGTTGCTTGGTAGAACAGCAAGGAGGCAGATGGAGTTAATCTCAACTATAAGTGGAGCATATCTACATATCACGTGGTTTCATATTTCAATGCCACAAATAATGGACTGTATCCAAAAAAATTAGAAAGGATACACAATAATGACTATACATTATACGTTTATAAGAACCCAAAATTGGTAAATATAGATATATCACACCAAAAACCACATTCCATCATGAAAAATCGTTAAACCATATTGCATATATTGGTAAGACACATATAACAGAATATAAAGAAAATAAAGAAATGCTGAATTTAGTAGCATACTGTTGGGTAAACTATAAAAGTAATACACATAAATAATGAATCCTTTAACTAAATTATGCCTCAACCTAGTGTTGCCAATAATTAATGATATCAAACTCCGAAATAAAACCATTGGGGATGAGAGTATCCAACTTGAAGATCCAATATTTTCAAATGTGCTTCGTTCTCTTAGTATCCCTTGTTAAAAAATGAATACGCACTTATGATACACTAGGGGGAGCTGCTGCTAATTGGTGCTTGCACACATTTGTCTCTTGTGATTGGCTAAAAAGATATTTTAAGCTTCCTGTCAGTAGTGCAATGCTGTCCCTTTAGCAATGGATAACAAGAGAATGAAGAAAATTTGATAATAGTATTAAATTGGAAGGTTGTTTAAAATTGTATGTTCTATCTGAATCCTAAAAGACAATTTGGGGGTTTGCTATCTCTTTAATCATTTGGCTACATAAAGATTATTGAATATTTACCCGCATGGTCTGAACGTGAACACAATGTAACTGTCCTCATCAGTCCTTTCTAAGAAGGTGACACATGTATGCTTCTCCCAATGACGCATGGCCTGCCGGAATATTGCTCGCTGACTGCCTGTGGCGGGTGGGGCACAGGGAAAGTAAAAAAGGTATGAGCAAGGGTAATATTAATGAATTCAGAAAGATCAAGAGATAGGAATAAAGCTGACAGAAAAACAATTGCAGCAAACAAGATGTTTATTAGGTTTAAATATGTTCAGACTTGGTTGGTATGTTATTCTTTAGCAAGACAACAGAATGGGTGTTTACTGTCCCTTTAAATAGGATATATTGAGCACAATAAGACACCACCAATGCAACAAATACATCCTTAATCTACTCCCTTAGGGTATTTGCCCCATAATTACTGCAGAGCTCTCCACTCACCACTGAAGTTCCCACTGATAACATAAGGAATGACCCCATCAGGCCACACTCGTTCTGGCCGCGAGGTAGCTGCACGCTTGCCACGGTGATGCCTTCTGCCATGTTTTGAATGTCTTCTCGTCTTGGGTACTGAACTATTTCTTGCAACTGTAATGGAACAGCAAAAATGCAGATAATGCACATAGACCAGGTGGGGAAAAAAGCAACAGAGGCAATTTTCTGCACATAATTCTATTTTAAATGTAAAGGGACATTAAAGTCAAAACAAATCTGCATGACCTATCTGAATCAAACAACTTTCTAATTTACTTTTATCATCAAATTTGCTTTGCTCTATTGGTATTCTTTGTTCAAGGCTAAACCTAGGTAGGGCTCATATGCTAATTTCTAAGCCGTTGAGCTGCCTCTTATCTCAGTGCATTTTCACAGTTTGACAATGCTAGTTAATGTGTGTTATATAGATAACATTGTGTTCACTCCCATGGAGTTATTTAAGAGTCAGCACTGATTGGCTAAAATGCATGTCTGTCAATACAATGTAATCACAGAGGTAAAAGGCGTATTAATATAACTGTTTATGCAAAACTGGGGAATAGGTAATAAAGGGATTATCTATATTTTTAAGCAATAAAAATGTTCAAGTAGACTGTCCCTTTAAGTCAACAAATATCCACATGATCACCAATAGCAAAGGACAATTCTCTATCTAGAAGTGGAGTTGGTTAACAAAAACATTTATGTCAAAGAATTTTGCTGATGAAGACATCAGTAAGGGGAAAAAAAGTGCAATTGTTGTGCGCTTATGTCCCTGTCACTATGCCATGACCTTTCCTATCATAACAGAAGTGCTGGAGACAGCACACTCTGTTCAGGAAGTTCTGTGACCTGAGCACTACTTGCTTGGAAGTGCTTAGTTATGCAATAAGTCTAACTAAAGAAGCACTTTTTTCATAGAAACATCTGTGCCTGTATATAAAAACATTCTCCCTATTAGAGACAGAGCCCAAGTAAATTTCTGTTTGGGGCATAGAATTCGGCATAATGGCATTATAAAGAGTGACATCATTGTGTACATATATAAAACAGTCTGGCTTTGCTTGTCCCTTCGTTTTGTCCATCTCCCTCATTTTATTACTTTGGAATTAAAGGACCATTAAAGGGACAGTACTACAGAATTTGTATTGCTTAAAAATATAGATAATCCCTTTATTACCCATTCCCCCAGTTTCATATAACTGTGTTGTTTATGCAAATATATGTTTTATCTCTGTGATTACCTTGTATCTAAGGCTCTGCAGACTGCCCCCCTATTTCAGGTCTTTTGACAGACTTGCATTTTAGCCAATCAGTGCCCTCTCATAAGAAACTCCAGGGGCACAAGCACAATGTTATATATATATATATATATATATATATATATATATATATATAACACACAAACTAATGTCCTCTAGCTGTGAAAAACTGTCAAATGCATCGAGATAAGGAGCAGCCTTTAAGGATTTAAAAATTAGCATATGAGCCTACCTAGGTTTAGCTTTCAGCAAAGAATACCAAGAGAACAAAGCAAATTTAATAATAAAAAGTAAATTGGAAAGTTGTTTAAAATAGCATGCCCTATCTGAATCATGAAAGTTTTATTTTGACTAGACAGTCCCTTTAAAATACAGAAGAATTCCATAATCAACAAGTGCAAAATAAAAATGTCATGCAATAGAAATTTTAAATGAGCAGCTTTTTTTTTTTTTACAAAATTTCAGAACTGACCTCAAATTTCTGGTCCCCTCTATCATGTGACAGCCATCAGCCAGTCACAGACTCATATACACTAAACTCTTGCACATGCTCAGTAGGAGACTGTATAAAAAGACTGCACAACTTGATAATAGAAGCTCTTTTTGAAAGCTTAACTTTGACTTTAGTGTTCCTAGTGTTAGATGGCACCAAATGATTAATTTCTTCTTCTTTGAGTTAAGTTAGTTTTTCCTAGGTAATTACCTCAGATTCCTTGATTATACCAGTTGGAATTTTCTAGTCAAGCCTTACAAAATACAAAATTGTTATCCACTACAGGAACATCAATAAATAAAGAATGTAATATAATTTTGAAATTCCCACTTTACACTTTTAGATGAAACACAGAACACAATGGAGTATAATATCCACTTAAAGGGACATGAAATCCATTTTTTTTTCTTTCATGATTTAGATAGAGAATATAATGTTAAACAACTTTCCAATTTATTTATATTATCTATTTGGCTTCCTTCTCTTAGTATCTTTTGTTGAAAAAAAAAACCCCAGCAATGCACATGGGTGACCCAATCACGAGTCATGCAAGTGCAGCAACCAATCAGCAGCTCCTTAGCCTATCTAGATATGCTTTTCAACAAAGGATACCAAGAGAACAAAACAAATTAGATGATAGAAATACATTGGAAAATTGTTTAAAATTGTATGCTTTCTCTGAATCACTAAAGGAAAAAAATGGGTTTCATGTCCCTTTAATATGACTATAACCGTGCCGGATGAAATTGATTAGATTCCATTATGTGTTCTGCTTAAGCTTCATAAGTCTGGTTTGAACATCAGTATTTAGAAAAATATAAACACTGCAATCTTACAAGGACATCAAACCATAGCATTTGTTTACATTTATTGTGTTTCCAGTTACATGTATGGGAAATTGCTCCTTTAGATTTATTTTGTATTTGAACATGTGGTAGTACTGCCATACAAGCAACCTGTAGAGGGAGACTGCTGCAGGCAGTGCTAAAAAAAAGTATGGAGAGAAAACTAAGTCAAAGATAAAGTAATTGTATAAAAATAGATAGATCGATAGAAATATACAGAACACACTCGATGAAATTTCAGACAAATTTTAGCAACTCATTTACTGTAAGTAACGTTTTGAGGACAGTCCCACCTTCCTTAGACCAAAGGAAGGGGGAATCTCTAACAAAAATGTCACCTACAATAAATGGATTGCTAAAACATTTCTGAAATTCTATCTTGTAAAAGTACCAGGGGAAATCTTTTTATGGGGTATTTAACGCTGAATTTAATGAAACACAAAAGGACATGCTACAAATAAAAATTTAAATTAAAAAAAATATATGAATATGTTAAAAGCTAATCTGCATGGTGAGTGCTGCAAACGAATATGGTAAATTTTGGTAAATATTATTTAACTTTAGATACCGTAGCTCACAATTGTAGCACCATCAAACAGTAGGTATTAAAAGAAAGAAAAAAAAGGAGATAAGACCGAGAAAACCACACAGATTTTATTTGGAACAAAAATAAATAATGCAGACCCTTCTTACCAAATTTAACAATTTGTTTTACAAATCTATAAAGCTGTGCTCTTCATTGGGCTAGGAGTATAAAAAAATAAGCATTTAGTTTACCCCCTTCTCCACTACTATAGAGTAGGAATTTCTTATAGGCTGAGATGAAGCAACAGACAATCAAATCACAAATCTTCACCACCACCCACCATTTTTGTAAGCCAAGAAAAGTCAGGTAGGCTAGTTTGCACACTAAATTTGGAAGATTATTGATGGATCTGAGACTAATATAATTGTAGTGCTGTCGATTGGCAACTTTTTTTAACTTGTCTGAACTATAAAATTATTTTCTCATTAAAAAAGTACACATACATTTGAATAATTATGGCCAGCCAAATCTCCAACAAAATAATAGGTATGTTCCTTTAGCCAAGGTCTGTACTGGTATGACTTCATGCTGACTTAGATAGATGAAACGTCAGATTTACATTTGCCTCTAGTTTTGGAAGCTATATACCTATGAGATGCAAAGTATCTGACAGAAGAGAAACAAGAGCTCTGCCAAAAACATCAGGGATAAGACCTGAGTTTCTGATTCTGTAATTGAGAAAGGAAAATTATTTTACCAGCTGATGTTAAAAAACAAAGACAAGAACCAAATTAGATTTACTGTCAGCATCTGCCCCAAGTGACACAGCCAGAGTTCAACCCTGGCATTAATAGTAGGCACCCTCCCTTTGGAACTAAACCTCATCAGGTCCGAGGTAGCTTCAGCTTGAGAAAGTAGCCTAATAGATTTCACTTTTGTCAAAATTCTGAGGCTTCAGTAAATCAAGGACATAGCTCACAGGGAACAACACACCCTTTAAGGGATATGTAACCCAAAAATTCTCTTTTGTGATTCAGACAGAGCATACCTTTTACAAATAAGTTTACAAATTTGCTTCATTTCTATGATATTATTTAATGATGAGATACCTAAGAATCCGGAAAACAACAAGGCAGGAAATAGTGCGGTCATCTAGTGCTTTCGCAAATGGATAACATTCTTGCAAAACTACTCCAGAAATGGGCCGGCTCCTAAGCATAAGTCCCTGATTTTCAACAAAAGATACCAAGAGAATAAAGAAAAGAGATAATAGAAGTAAATTAGAAAGTTGTTTAAAATTGCATGCTCTATCTGAATCATGAAATATTTTTGTGTGTGTTTCATATCCCTTTAAAGAGGAAGGGTTTCTTAAGATGTGTGCCTATTTTCTTATTCATGGGAGAAAAATATATATATATTTTTCTTTATCAGGAGCGCAATGGTGATATCAACCTGACATGGGTGATGTATATAGTTAGCAGCTGAATGCAAAAGCTGGTGTAAAAGGCAAATGGTCCTAATTATTTAAAGTTTGTTTAGAATAGACAGGTGAAAGGGCCCTTAACAAAACACCTATTTCTGCGGATCAGCCTCCTGACTATCAGATAAATCTGAATATGAAGAATCTAGTATCTCTCTTTATTTGCATATCTACATTAGGGATGGGCGAATGTGTTTATATTCAAATTGGAATGAATGTTATTGTAGAAATTCGATTTACAAAATCGAATGTGGATAAGAACGAATATTCATAAAAATTCTTTTATTGAATGTTATTTACAGTTTTCGAATGTGACATTCGAATATTACATTTATAAAACACAGTATTCGACTAGAAATACTATTTCGAATTCGAATGTAGCACTCGAATATTACATTTATAAAACACACAGTTGTAGACTAGAAAAACTATTTCGAATTTAAAGGTGACATTGGAATTCGAATGTCACATTCGAATATTACATTTCAAAATTGAATGGGATATAAAATACATAGCTAAACATTCTATTATTCGAACAAATATTTTTGAATGTTATTGAAAAATTCGAAAAATGGAAATTTGAAAATAGAATGTTATATAAACATTCGAAATTCGATTTGAACGAACCAAAATTTGTTTTAAATTTCACATTTTTAGAAACATTCGCCCATCCCTAATCTAATCTAAATTCAAATGTTACTGCAACATCTGCATCTCCAAGTTGAGCATGGACAGTAATAACCCAAAAAGGAGAAAATACAGCTACTAAATAGGAGTGATTCAGTAATGCTGAGTAAAGAATAATCTCATTACTATACTAAATTTAAAACTTAAAAAATTGTGTGTTTGCTTGTGAAATGAATACATTTTATGGAAGAAAACACAACAACAACAACAACAAGCAGAGCTAAGGATTCATCTCATACAGCACTCAATCCCGACTACAGTAATGTGTCACTCAAAGCTGCAGTTCGTGCCTGAATACACAGACATAACGAATAAGCTGTAAACCTGGTGATGATGTGATACATGGCACACTGCCAAAAGTGAAAAAAGTGAAAGCTATGACCTGGCCGTGTATGTCGCCTGACTTGAATCCAATAGAAACACCTCTGGGGTATTTTAAAGCGAAAGGTAGCACAACACAAACCCTTCAGCAAAGACCATCTAAAAAAATGGTCTCTAAAGAATGGCAGAACATTGCAAAACATTGGTATCCTCAATGCCGAGGAGGATTGAATCGGTCATCAAAAATAAAGGTGGTGGACATAAGTACTGGAAAAACATAAATTATGCTTACCTGATAATTTTCTTTTCTTCTGACGGGAAAAGTCCACAGCTGCATTCATTACTTTTGGGAAATACAGAACCTGGCCACCAGGAGGAGGCAAAGACACCCCAGCCAAAGGCTTCCCTCATCCCCCAGTAATTCTGCCAAGGGAACAAGGAACAGTAGGAGAAATATCAGGGTGAAAAAAAGTTGCCAGAAGAACAAAAAATTACAGCCGCCTCAGATAAAAACACGGATGTTTGCTGTGGACTCTTCCCGTCAGAAGAAAAGAAAATTATCATCAGGTAAGCATAATTTATGTTTTTCTTCTTAAACAGGAAGAGTCCACAGCTGCATTCATTACTTTTGGGAAAACAATACCCAAGCTAGAGGACACTGAATGCAAAACAAAGTGTGGGTACAAAAGGCGGTCCCTTCTAAAGGCACCACAGCCTAAAATTACCTGACACCCTATAAAAATATAAATGACATGGTTGAAAACCCGAAGCCCAGGTAACTGAATATTAGTTACACCGCCAGAAAAGCCGAACTAGAGACCACTCAGTCCCAGAGTCCGTCGAGCACAAACGGCCTCCGAGGAGTCAGCCCTGCGGTTCACGACTCCCATGAAGGTACCCGGCCGAAAGACAAGGACCCTTTCTGCCCCCAAAGGGGAGAACAGATTCCCAGGAGAAATCCACACGGCTCAACAAACATAGAACAACCCACGGTTGTCTTACGATAGTAGCGCCCAGGGAGACGAACTCCTGAAAAACACAAGGACCTAATAAAGAAAAAGATCCATACACAGGGAAACACGTCCCAAAAAGGGACTAAAGGGACACCCTCATATCCCTGACCCAGTACCATACCATAAGGCACTCCAGAAAAACATTAGTTCCCTGTTGCCTCGTATCAGATCAAAACCTGCAGGCTAGGCAAGCAGAGATAGCAGAAATAGGATAACTATCCTAGCAGTTAATAAAGAGCTCTCCAAGAGAACAGCAAACCGTCTGAACAGGAACTCTCAATGACCAGCTTCCAGGTAGGAAAGCTGACTCAACCATCGTGAAACCCAAACCCCCGAAAAGGCGTTTTAAAGCCTGCTAGCACACATTCATAGTGCAAATAGCTGTAGCTGGTTTCAAACTGCAAACCTTCCAAAGGCTCAACAACAGCCCTCCGAATACCGGGCTCCAAGGAGCGTCCCCTCCCAGCACCAGTAAAAAAAAAAAAAAAAAGATCAAAAGTCCTCCCACCGAAGGGGGAGATGTGGAGTAGTAACTGGTTCCACCGTTCCTGCAGCGGGAGACTGGGGGCTTGAACCTTCTTGGGGCTCCTGATAAATGTTGAATTCTGATATATAGATGCTGGGGGTCTGAGAGCCCTCTTCCCTTGGAAAGTATTCCTCTTTTGGGAAGACAGCAGTGTAGGGGGTCTCTAGGGGGTCTCGTACCCGAGCACAATGTTTATCCTGCCTCACTGTAGCATGCAGTTTGTAGTGGCGGTCAGAGATAATAATACAGAAACCAGTATACATAAATAGTGAAAGGAGGAGATTTCAGAGAGTGAAACCCAAATCTGATACTGCTCAGGTAACCTCAATTTAGTTAAGACTTTTAAGAAAGTAAAAAATTTATCTTTTTTTCCCCCTAATGCAGACTAGAAAAGTTATACCCCATGTAAAAGATAACGGTCGCTCTTGGACCGCTAGTATTATTATATAATAGTATGGGGAAAATATAAGGGATCTGTAACCAATAACAAACATATAGAGTCACTTTTGGACCCTCAGTAATATGAAACGTGAATGTGACAGAACTAAGGATGGAACAGCAGGCTAATAAACAAACAAGCAGACATTGTGTCACATACAATTACAGTTATAAGCATCAGTATATGTATATCAATGTTTTCAACAATATAAGGTAACATTTCTATAGGATATATTTTCCTATGCTTACAATGTAAGCTCAATGGAGTGGGGGGGGTTGGGCTAAATAAGTTAGCGGAGACCACACTGGACCAATATTGGGAATTTCCAGCTCATGACCAGTGATGTGCAGTCACTAAAGGCAGGTGAGGCAGTGCTTCACCTCTCATATGGGCAAAAATATATTTTTTTTATTGGCTTTAAAAAAACAAAATTGTAATTTTTTTTCCCCAGCATTTTTTTTTCCACAGCTACATGTTGTGCAATGGAGAGGCACAAGCAGGCCTGCCCACCATTACACAACATGCTGCGCCATCTACTGGATGAAAGTGGTTAAGATCATTGCATGGCCCATAAGTGCTTTATTTGAGGCAGTCCTATTTGGGCTGAACCAATCCAGCGAGAGGCATTAGTAAGTGGAACATAGGGTTGGGGCTGGATGTTAAATCATATAAAACAAAACAAAAACGGAAAAAAACAACTTTCATATATTTTGTTGCTGTCCTGTGAACCTGCTAGCTTTGCTAAAGTGAAAAAGAGTTCTGTTCTTCCCCTCTAAGTGCAGTGGAATGTGCTACTGTCACTTCCTGAATCCTTCCAGAGCAGGAAAGGGAGAGAGGCAGAGACAGCAGTGTTTCAGCCACATTTTATTGTAGTAAGTGCTGCAGCCGTAGATTTTACTGAAATGGATTCTGTTAGTGAAAATTATAATTTAATGAATGTGGTTTAGTGTTTTTTTACTCTTTTACAGAAAAAGGATCGTTTTTGTATTTTGTTTACTCAAACTTTACACCCACTAACTTAGCAGCTTGCCTCTGTACTTCACACTAAATTATAGACTAATTTTCTGAACTCTCTGTAGCTCTGCTGTTTTATTACTTTAAAATGCAGTGATCCCCCCCCCCTTGTGTGTGTGTGTGTGTGTGTCTCTCTCTCTCTCTCTCTATCTATCCATCTCTCTCCTTATGTGTTGTTCTCCCCCATGGTCTCTTTCTCTCTCTGTCTCTCTTCCACCCCCTCTGACTCTCATCCCTTATGTAATGAAAGAATCTATAAACATAATTTGCAGCATTAAAGTAAAAAGTGTGTTTTAAACATATTTTAATGGGCATGGATTTCTAGATCTCATAATCAGAGCAAGCATTGTGTTATCTGGCAAGAGTTTCTGTTACAATCCTTTTAGACTAAAATCAGATGTTTACTAAGTTGACCAGTTTTCCAAAACACCATTTAAAGGGACATGAAACCCATATGCAAATTTAAATAACTTTCCAATTTACATCTAATATCTAATTTTCTTCATTCTTTTGATGTCCTTTGTTGAAAATCATATATAAATATGCTCAGTAGCTGCTGATTGGTGGCTGCACATAGATACCTCATGTGATTGGCTCACCCATGTGCATTGCTATTTCTTCAACAAAGGATATCTAAAGAATGAAGGCGTATCCTAGCCACTGCCTCACCAGCCTCTGACGTCACTGCACGTCACTGCTCATGACTATGAAGCTTGTAGATGCAAGTGGCTATCAACACCGTATATGTAAGGTAGGGAATAAAACATGCACATAGAATTAGGCTGGTACACTAAAACAAAAGTAGGCGAAGGGTAGCAGGGCTAAAATACTATTACCAAATCTTGGTACAGAGAGTGTCATGTCTAAGAGGTAGTTTCACATTATGATAAGCTGCAATATATATATAAGTGTATATGGAAAACACAATGCATGTTACAATCCCACTATATACAAGGAGTTATAAGTAACTATTGAAGGGAAATCGGTCTCGAGGTATTGGTAGTGTCAATGAAAAAATACCCACAGATGAAGATATACCGCCCCGGCCGTAGGCAGCACATCCCCAATCATGTAGGGCACTGACAAATCAGTAAATTAATCACATATAAACGTATCAGGTGCATGGACCTTTATGCGCTCCTATTAGTGGGAGATTCAGTTGAGGTCTCTTATGGTGTATATGCGGGGAGTCTTAATATTTTGAGATGTTTAGCATATGTAAATGTCTTAGCCGGGGAACTAAGGCAATGAGGTGTATATGATTGTCTCCTGAATAGGGATGTATAGGTGTGTTTGTCCCATAAACAAAATATACCTGTATATGCAGCGTATAAAGGGCATGTGCTTTATGGATATATGCTCTTATATTAAATTATCAAGTGAAACAGACAATAACAAATAATATAAGAATAATAACAGAAGCTAACCCTGGTCTATGGTCTCTCGCACCAATATTTGATTTCCTCATGTAGTTATTGAACATATCTGCATACCCTCATTTGCGAACCACCCTTCTCTGAGCAAACCGTTAGCTAGACATGGGTATTATCAGCCATCATCAAATATTCGCAGCATACAATCTGCACATGCATGTGAACGAAGATCTAGAGATCAGTAACTTTTAAGCACTGCTCCCCGCCCCCCCCCCATAGCCTTTGTAGAAAAATTCCACATTAACTTTAATGGGGAGCAGTGCTGTACATAGCATCTTAAACATGAAAGTCTACCTATGTGTTCTAACACTTATCTAGAAGGTAGCAGCCCCAATGCACCACATTTAGAATAACTGTATAATAGGTAGGAGATAAATATAAAACAAACAATGAAAGGACCTAAGTTCACCTCCTTATATTGTAAGGAAAAACACTGCTGAATACATCATGAAACAGCCAGGGTTATTAGATCAGTCGCCTTCATATAATCCTAGGTCTGTAGTGTAGTTTATAAAACTGTTAGCATTTTTGTAACTTATAGTCAGTTTGTCGAATAAAGGTCCCAGGATAGCTGGTTTGGTACAAAATTGTAATGTTTATCCTACCCCAGATGGAATAGGATTCCTCCCGCTCTATCCAGGGGTACATTTTGGCTGCGGAGTTCACCACAATTAGGCTCGTCACTCGAACGGCACATCTCATCACCGCAACTGCTCCACAGGTTGCCAGAGGGTCTGCGCGGCACCTCGTATCTCTCCTTGCACTCCCGGTAGCCGTCTCGCTGATCGAATTAGGTGTCTCCACAGGCTCTACCACTAGATGCCTCTGTTCCTCATGCAAGATAGGTGGTAAATGCTGGGTCCCCTGAACATTGTCTCCGGTGGAAGCTGTTAAGAAGGTAGCGTTACAGGAGTCAGGCTCTACACAATGTGTCCCTTTGGGCTGGAATGCCTTTTTAACGCGTGTACCAGAGCAGCCTGGCAATTATCCAGGAGGGTGTCTATCTCCTTGAGGATGAATATCACGGGTCTCATAGTGTATATATGTATATCTGTGCTCATTAGTGGGACAAGAATGGAACGTTTAGCTGATCTAAGTCCTCACTCTGGTCTCCACGTGGACAAGAAAATGGCTGCCTCCAGAGACTCCAAGTAGTAAAAGTAGCGTCTATGCTGTAAAGTAAGGATGCCAATATTGATAAAGTAGAAAAGACTGGATGGTCGCCAAGCTTGATTTTGTGAGTAATATAGTCGGAGCTGCTGAGATATGCGACCATCCAGTTCAAGAGCTAGCTCCTCCCCCCTTAGTTTCTTAATTTTACATAAGAGCAAATAACCTACTATAAAACTTTAAATTAATGCAATTACTGTAAGGTGGTACCATTTGGAATCACATTTGTTGTATACTCAAGAATTTATTTTTGATTAACTTAAAGTGAATGTCAACTTTCATGAATCAGTGCCCATTTGTTTTTTTTTAAAAAACTATTAAAAACAGGGGCACTTTCATTCATGAAAGTTTACATTGCACCGGATTTTACAAATACTTACCTTCTTCTCCGGAAACACTGGATCGCCGATCCCACGCCTGCAGCTCCTCTGAACTTAATCGGCAATGACGAAATCGTCTCTCTCCAATCATGGCTTCCCCCCCAGGAGCGTTCATCTGGTGAGGCCACACCGTGATTGGAGGAATCCGGTTTCGTCATTGCTGTGTTAGTACAGCAGGAAGAAGCAGGCGGGGCGATCGGCGAGCCGTTGTTTCAGGAGAATAAGCCAAGTATTTGTAAAATCCGATGCAATGTAAACGTTCATGAATGAAAGTGCCACTGTTTTTAATAGTTTTTTTTAAAAACTGGGCACTGATTCATGAAAGTTGACATTCACTTTAAGAATTATATTATTTACATAATTAAAAACACATTTCATTTGTTACATTTTCTATACTAAAAAATAAATAATGTAATTTATCATTTAATTTATATATCACTAGGTAGATTATGAATGATGTAATTTGCAGGGACGTGCACTCATAAGAGGCAGGGGAGGCAGTGCCTACCCTGCCATATGTGGCCAAAGCTTAATTAAATTTTAATTAAAACAAAACAAAAAAGTAAAAAAAAAAATATTTTCCCTCCATGTAATGCTATGGAGAGGCAGGTACAGGAACGCTTCTCTCCATTGCAGTACTTGAGTCAAAGGAAAAGCTGTGCTGCAGCGCCACCTGTGTTCTGTCAATATATTAGCAGCAAAAATTGGGACCAATAGGAGGCACCCCTCTTGATGCCTCCTAGCAAGTGAAGGATATATAGATTAATCAGAAGGAGGATGCAGTGAGCAGGGTCATGTGACACAACCGGAAGCTGAGGTAACCTAAGAACAGATGACACCAAGCAGAAGAGTAAAGTAGTATTCTACAACTCTCGAGATTCACAAATTGTGTTCAGATACAGATTATTAACAGGGGGACAGTAAGTGAGCATAACCCAATACTGACAGGAAGTCAAAGGGTCAATTCAAACTTAAATCCATAATTTAAAACCCAGAGTTTGAAGTTAAGTGTGCAGTGTCCACATTATTTAAATTAAAGTTTTTGACATTGAATATTGCTAAGCCTCCCTTTTTCATGGTTATTTTATTTAATTAGATACCAACTCCATATATGTTGTTATGTCAGAGGATGCAGTATCTATTTTTATTTTCTCTGTGTCTCCATTTATTTAAAGACTGCCGGTAACTTGTAATTCACAAATCAATTGAAAGCTGTTGCATTGTGTTTTTAATAGGTGCTGCTTTTATTCAAGTTTATATTAATAAAAAGGAGATAATGAGTCATTTAAAAAATATATGTAATTATTGCAGTTAAATGTTTTTAGAAATAATGCCACTGTAAAGTAACTGGTTAAACACATAGTCAAAGGGAGACATTTAAAATTAAACTTTCATGATTGAGGTAGAGCATGCTATTTTAATAGACTTTTCTAGTTATTTATATTTTGAGAATTAGCATCAACTGTTACTGGCCCCATGTCAGCAAATCAAATTAGTTTTTGAAAGGAACATGAAAGTCATAATTACATTTCCATCATTCAGATAGAAATTGCACACAAAAAATAAATAAATAAACTTTCTATTTTACTTTTATTATGTACTTCATTCTTTTGGTATCCTTTGGTGTCCTTTGTTGAAGAGCATACCTAAGTGGGATGTGCACGTGCATTTCTTGAACACCATATTGTAGCAGCAGCTGTGTTGGCAGTATTGATAACTTGTCCTTTGTATAAAACTTTTATGGTAAATTATTTCCATTTTTACAATACAGTAGTGAGTAGAGAAGAGAATGTGTATCATTCAAATTGCTTAGTAACTGGCACTGTGCCACAGAGTTGTGTGAGTGTGTATGTGAGCAGAGTGTGTGTGGGTGTCAGTGAGCAGAGTATGTGTGCTTTATTCTCCAGGTAATCAATACATTTCAGATGAGCTGCTGCTTTAGTGCAGTGTTTCTCAACAATGGTCCTCAATTACCCCCAACAGGCCAGGTTTTCATTATAGCTGAATCAGTGCACAGGTGAAGTAATCAGCTGATCAGTAACTCAGTGGTTACTAAATTGCTCTCACCCATCACCTGATTATGTCACCTGTGCACTGGTTCAGCTATCATTTAAACCTGCCCTGTTGGGGGCACTTGCGGCCCTCTGTACATGTGTTTCTCTGTCGTATCATATCTAGTGCCTCACCAGCGTCTGACCTCACTGCACGTCACTGGTAATTTGTGATGTCAGATATCACCAACAAAATGTGGGTTTGGAGTAGTTTAAAATGTGAAAAACCTTGAAAATTCTAAACTTAAAACAAAATTCAGACAAACTGATTCTATTTCCCTTAAAAAGGGATAGTAAACGCAAAAGTGTTAAATCTTTTTTTTAAAAAAACTTCATTATTTATATTAAATATTTCAAATAAGTACATGCTAAAGATTTTTAATGAGGAATAACTAGAATATTAGTGAAAATGTTTATTTCACTAAACCCATTTTTATCTCATTATATGGGCCCTATAATTATGTTCTTTGCATCTTGGCCCCTCAGTCCTGGCTAAAGCGGCGCATCACTATACTGGCACGGGAAGCATGGCAGACTTCATGATAGTGACATTGATGGGAGTGGCGCACCAGAGAGCTGAAGATTCCCGAAGCAGAAGTATGGGGTATCATCTGTGTTACTTTGCCTCGAGGTAGGTATAATAAAGTACCCCTAGGCTAACGAGCAAGTTTTTCTTATAAGGCAGACAACCCATAGTGACTAACCATCAATTATTTTTAACCCCTAGACCAGTAATGGCGAACCTTGTCACTCCAGATTATCAGAACTACACTTCCCATGATGCTCAATTGGACTTCAGAGTGCCTAAGCATCATGGAAAATGTTGTTCTGAAACATCTGGAGTGCCAAGAATCACCATCACTGCCCTAGACTAATCAGCAAGTTGTTTTCTTCTTAAAAACTGATTAAATTGCAGGAGCTGCAAAGATTAAAAGAAACCATAACATCCGATTTTAATAATTCACTTTAGTCACATCCGAAATTGTTATTACTTTTAATCTTTGCAGCTCCTGCGATAAATCTGTTGTAAAAACAATACAACTTGCTTGTTAGTCTAACAGATTTATAGCAGGCACTGCAAAGATTAAAAGTAATAACAATTTCGGATGTAACTAAGTCCAACCTCAAAATTTTCTCTCATTATTTGGATAGAACATACAATTTCCAACAACTTTCCAATTTATTTCGATTATCAAATTTACGTAATCTTGTTCTCATTTGCTGAAGGAACAGCATTGCATTACTGCAGCTAGGTGAACACATCTTGTTAGCCAATTGCAAGAGACAAAATGTGTGCAGGTTGAAAATCAGCAACTAGCTACCACTAGTGTAGGATATCTGCATATTCTTTTTCAATAAGGGAGACCAAGAGTATAAATTACATTTAAAAATAGAAGTGAATTTAAAAGGGTCTTAAAATGACATGCTCTATCTGAATCCTGCAACATTGGAGGTTGCTGTTTCTTTTCATTTTGCAGCTCCTGTAATTAATCCCTTTTTAAGAACAAAATAACTTGCTGGGAAGTCTTGTGGTTAAAAATAATTGTCGATTAGTAACTCTATGGGTTGTGTGGCCTTATCATAAGAAAAAAAAAACAATTTGCTTGTATTTCTAGGGGTTAAAAAATAAAATGCTTCTTCGTCTAGGAGTTGACTTCCTTATACTAAGATCAAATTCACTTGCTTGTTAGCATAAGGGAACTAATTATACTTACCTTGAACAAAGTATAAGCCCCTGTAGTATGTGGACACTATTGACATTCTCATTCAGTCTGCACGTGATGGAGCCTTAATTCAAATATGGCCGCCAAGGAGTTTTTGATTGTATTGCGCAGGCGTTTCCTTTACACAATCAGTGCACATGTGAGGTTTCAATAAAGAGTTAAATATTTAAAATTAAATTGGCAGAAACACTTGCCTATTAGAGTTTGATGATCAATTTGTCTTGCATAAACTCTGCCTATTTTATGGGCGGTCGATACTGCTTGTTGTATGTATATTTTAAAGTTAAATTAAAGATATTTTTAAGCTTTGTGTCAGGAAAAAAGTATGTTCCATATATATATATCTAGAATTATAAGAATGTATTTTATTTTTGTAATATTTAGCAAAGATTTCTAACCCTTTAATTGGACACACAACAATAAAAAAAGTCAGTATAACAAAGTTTAAGCTTGCTTGATTTGGTAGTGTTTAAATGTTCCCTCCACTGCTATTGTGAAGCGATTACATCAGTGCTTGACAAATGTGTTTAAAAAGTAGGAGCCAGTAAGAATATTTAGGAGCCAGACCGTTGGATTTGTATCTAGATATATGGAAAATAACCCAAAAAGTTAGGAGCCAGGGGTAAAATTCTAGAAGCCAGTGGCTACCAGGCTCCTGGGTTTGTCGAGCCCTGGATTACATTTATATGTAAAGAAGTGTGTATGTATGTATGTATGTATACATACATACATACATACATACATATATATATACACATATATATATATATATATATATATATATATATATATATATATATATATATATATATATATACATACATATACACACACACACATATACACATATATATATATATATATATATACACATACATACACACACATATAGTCTCTCTCTCTCAAAATACAAAGTCAACTTTGTGAATAATAATAAAACTAAATAAATAAAGAAGAACCTTAACCATCAGTCAGATTTATTCATAGTAGGTCATATGTTTGTGTGGCTACAGTAAGGAGGGAGGACAGGACATTGGTGTCTACAATATAATAACGAATTCTGGAAAAACAGCATTAACCTCCCACATAACCAGTAAAGACGCATGAGGTAATACACAGCCAACTATTTAAAAAAACAAACTCAAAATTATAGATTTCTTTAAAAATCCCTTCTACAAACTGATATCAATGCTGCAAATCCCTAATCTAAATTTAGGGGGGGGGGGAATAAACACCCAGGCATCATGACAATGGATAGTAAGGGTTAACACTACCACAACATGATGACATGGGCCTCTTGTTCATATTCTACAAGATAAAGCGCATACAACTCTTGAAAGGCTGTGCTTGAATGACCCTAGAGAATAAAACTGAATTCTACAGCTAGGTGAAATGAAAGACACTTGAGACGGCTTCGATCATTAAAGTGAGTTATCAAAATAATCAAACAAATAATTGGGGTTTCTCACATTTTTCTAGGATTTGTTTATAGTCAGCCAAGTCATAAATAAACAAAACATTAAAGAACCAGTAAATACAGTAGATTTGCATAATCAACAAATCCAATAGCACTTAGACATAACTTTGAAGTTTGCTATCAATTCAGACTATTTCCACTCCCCCTCAATCATGTGACAGCCAGCAGCCAATCACAAATGCATAAACGTATATTCTGTGAATTCTTGAACATGCTCAGGAGCTGATTTAAAGTGTAAATATAAAAAAAATAATAATGATAAAAATAAAAAAAAAGAAGACTGTGCACATTCTGTTAATGGAAGTAAATTTTAAAAATGTTTAAACGTGCATGCTGTATCTGAATCATTACAATTTAATTTGGACTTGGGCCCCTTTAAAATGTGACCCTCAGAGTGCCCATAGCAGAAGTGTCACTTAAAAAGGACAATAAACACATTAAAGTGAATGTAAATTTTGATGCTAAAGTGCCCGGTTTTAAAAAAACAGAATTTATGTTTACCTGATAAATTACTTTCTCCAACGGTGTGTCCGGTCCACGGCGTCATCCTTACTTGTGGGATATTCTCTTCCCCAACAGGAAATGGCAAAGAGCCCAGCAAAGCTGGTCACATGATCCCTCCTAGGCTCCGCCTACCCCAGTCATTCGACCGACGTTAAGGAGGAATATTTGCATAGGAGAAACCATATGATACCGTGGTGACTGTAGTTAAAGAAAATAAATCATCAGACCTGATTAAAAAACCAGGGCGGGCCGTGGACCGGACACACCGTTGGAGAAAGTAATTTATCAGGTAAACATAAATTCTGTTTTCTCCAACATAGGTGTGTCCGGTCCACGGCGTCATCCTTACTTGTGGGAACCAATACCAAAGCTTTAGGACACGGATGAAGGGAGGGAGCAAATCAGGTCACCTAAATGGAAGGCACCACGGCTTGCAAAACCTTTCTCCCAAAAAATAGCCTCAGAAGAAGCAAAAGTATCAAACTTGTAAAATTTGGTAAAAGTGTGCAGTGAAGACCAAGTCGCTGCCCTACATATCTGATCAACAGAAGCCTCGTTCTTGAAGGCCCATGTGGAAGCCACAGCCCTAGTGGAATGAGCTGTGATTCTTTCAGGAGGCTGCCGTCTGGCAGTCTCGTAAGCCAATCTGATGATGCTTTTAATCCAAAAAGAGAGAGAGGTAGAAGTTGCTTTTTGACCTCTCCTGTTACCAGAATAAACAACAAACAAGGAAGATGTTTGTCTAAAATCCTTTGTAGCATCTAAATAGAATTTTAGAGCGCGAACAACATCCAAATTGTGCAACAAACGTTCCTTCTTCGAAACTGGTTTCGGACCCAAAGAAGGCACGACTATCTCCTGGTTAATGTTTTTGTTAGAAACAACTTTTGGAAGAAAACCAGGTTTAGTACGTAAAACCACCTTATCTGCATGGAACACAAGATAAGGAGGAGAACACTGCAGAGCAGATAATTCTGAAACTCTTCTAGCGGAAGAAATTGCAGCCAAAAACAAAACTTTCCAAGATAATAACTTAATATCAACGGAATGTAAGGGTTCAAACGGAACCCCCTGAAGAACTGAAAGAACTAAGTTGAGACTCCAAGGAGGAGTCAAAGGTTTGTAAACAGGCTTGATTCTAACCAGAGCCTGAACAAAGGCTTGAACATCTGGCACAGCTGCCAGCTCTTTGTGAAGTAACACAGACAAGGCAGAAATCTGTCCCTTCAAGGAACTTGCAGATAATCCTTTCTCCAATCCTTCTTGAAGAAAGGATAGAAACCTAGGAATCTTTACCTTGTCCCAAGGGAATCCTTTAGATTCACACCAACAGATATATTTTTTCCATATTTTGTGGTAAATTTTTCTAGTTACAGGCTTTCTGGCCTGAACAAGAGTATCAATAACAGAATCTGAGAACCCTCGCTTTGATAAGATCAAGCGTTCAATCTCCAAGCAGTCAGCTGGAGTAGGACCAGATTCGGATGTTCGAACGGACCTTGAACAAGAAGGTCTCGTCTCAAAGGTAGCTTCCATGGTGAAGCCGATGACATATTCACCAGATCTGCCTACCAAGTCCTGCGTGGTTACGCAGGAGCTATCAAGATCACCTACGCCCTCTCCTGATTGATCCTGGCTACCAGCCTGGGGATGAGAGGAAACGGCGGGAATACATAAGCTAGGTTGAAGGTCCAAGGTGCTACTAGTGCATCTACTAGAGTCGCCTTGGGATCCCTGGATCTGGACCCGTAGCAAGGAACCTTGAAGTTCTGACGAGAGGCCATCAGATCCATGTCTGGAATGCCCCACAGTTGAGTGATTTGGGCAAAGAATTCCGGATGGAGTTCCCACACCCCCGGATGCAATGTCTGACGAATCAGAAAATCCGCTTCCCAAGTTTCCACTCCTGGGATGTGGATTGCAGACAGGTGGCAGGAGCGAGTCTCCGCCCATTGAATGATTTTGGTCACTTCTTCCATCGCCAGGGAACTCCTTGTTCCCCCCTGATGGTTGATGTACGCAACAGTCGTCATGTTGTCTGATTGAAACCGTATGAACTTGGCCCTCGCTAGCTGAGGCCAAGCCTTGAGAGCATTGAATATCGCTCTCAGTTCCAGAATATTTATCGGTAGAAGAGATTCTTCCCGAGACCAAAGACCCTGAGCTTTCAGGGATCCCCAGACCGCGCCCCAGCCCATCAGACTGGCGTCGGTCGTGACAATGACCCACTCTGGTCTGCGGGAGGTCACCCCTAGCGACAGGTTGTCCAGGGACAGCCACCAACGGAGTGAGTCTCTGGTCCTCTGATTTACTTGTATCTTCGGAGACAAGTCTGTATAGTCCCCAATCCACTGACTGAGCATACACAATTGAAATGGTCTTAGATGAATGCGCGCAAAAGGAACTATGTCCATTGCCGCTACCATCAACCTATCACTTCCATGCACTGTGCTATGGAAGGAAGAGGAACGGAAGGAAGTATCCGACAAGAGTTTAGAAGTTTTGTTTTTCTGGTCTCTGTCAGAAAAATCCTCATTTCTAAGGAGTCTATTATTGTTCCCTAGAAGGGAACTCTTGTCGACGGAGATAGAGAACTCTTTTCCACGTTCACTTACCATCCGTGAGATCTGAGAAAGGCCAGGACTATGTCCGTGTGAGCCTTTGCTTGAGGAAGGGACGACGCTTGAATCAGAATGTCGTCCAAGTAAGGTACTACAGCAATGCCCCTTGGTCTTAGCACCGCCAGAAGGGACCCTAGTACCTTTGTGAAAATCCTTGGAACAGTGGCTAGTCCGAAAGGAAGCGCCACAAACTGGTAATGCTTGTCCAGGAATGCGAACCTTAGGAACCGATGATGTTCCTTGTGGACAGGAATATGTAGATACGCATCCTTTAAATCCACCGTGGTCAAGAATTGACCTTTCTGGATGGAAGGATTGTTCGAATGGTTTCCATTTTGGACGATGGAACCTTGAGAAACTTGTTTAGGATCTTGAGATCTAAGATTGGTCTGAACGTTCCCTCTTTTTTGGGAACTACGAACAGATTGGCGTAGAACCCCATCCCTCGTTCTTTTAATGGAACAGGATGAATCACTTCCAGAAGATAACCTTGGAAGACTATTTCTAGCGCCCAAGGATCCAGAACATCTCTTGCCCAAGCCTGAGTGAAGAGAGAGAGTCTGCCCCCCACCAAATCCGGTCCCGGATCGGGGGCCCGCATCTCATGCTGTCTTGGGAGCAGTGGCAGGTTTCTTGGCCTGCTTTCCTTTGTTCCAGCCTTGCCTTGGTCTCCAGGCTGGATTGGCTTGAGAAGTATTACTCTCCTGCTTAGAGGACGTAGCACTTGGGGCTGGTCCGTTTCTGCGAAAGGGACGAAAATTAGGTTTATTTTTGGCCTTGAAAGACCTATTCTGAGGAAGGGCGTGGCCCTTGCCCCCAGTGATATCAGAGATAAACTCTTTCAAGTCAGGGCCAAACAGTGTTTTCCCCTTGAAAGGAATGTCAAACAATTTGTTCTTGGAAGACGCATCCGCTGACCAAGATTTTAACCAAAGCGCTCTGCGCGCCACAATAGCAAACCCAGAATTTTTCGCCGCTAACCTAGCCGATTGTTAAACACTAAAAAACTCTAAGCCATCTCCGTGGAGATGTTGCCTGTACAACGGCAAAGAGAATGACTGGGGTAGGCGGAGCCTAGGAGGGATCATGTGACCAGCTTTGCTGGGCTCTTTGCCATTTCCTGTTGGGGAAGAGAATATCCCACAAGTAAGGATGACGCCGTGGACCGGACACACCTATGTTGGAGAAATTTGATTAAAAACAGGGGCACTTTAATTCATCAAAATTTACATTTCACTCGTGTTGTGAAAATACTTAACTTTTAATCTTGACAGCCGATGCATCGCTTCCTCCGCCTGTCACAAAGCCTCTTCCTGGGTCTAAAATGAGGAATCCGACTTCTTCCAATCACTGCGTTTAAATCCGACACGGATTCCCCCGGGGGGGGGGGATTTAACCGTGATTGGAGGATGACCGATCCGTCATTTCTGACATAGGAAGAGGCTTGTGACGACCGGGGGAAGCTGGAGCGGCTGTCAAGATTAAAAAAATAAAATTTTGATGAATTAAAGTGCCCCTGTTTTTAATCAAATTTTTAAAAACCGGGCACTTTATCATCAAAATTTACATTCACTTTAATGTGTTTATTGTCCTTTTTATTTCTAATGCTCATAGCTGAAGATACACTGAATAATTCTCTAAGCTAACCCTACTAGATATATCTCCCTAATTGGCTTTAAAGGGCTACTAAAGTTAAAATTCAAGTTTCATAATTCAGATACATGCCAAAAAAAAAACCTGTACTTCTATTATCCAAACATGCAAATTATTTTTATATGCACATTTTCTGAGGCTCCTACTGAGTATGTGCAAAAGTGCACACTAAGAGGCCTATTTATCAAGCCGTCAACCGCAAATACGCTGGAATTCCACAGCATAATTGTGGCGAGCTTGATTCCCCTTAGTTATCAAACCCTACAGACCGGCAAAAGTTGAAATTTGTGACATAACATACTATCCGCCGGTCTCAGTCCGACACAGATCGATGCTTACGTCACTATCTGACTACTTTTGCTAGTTAAATACCTACCAGGTACTCTCGCCACTATTCCGGCCCAGCGTACCTGCTTTTCAATAGGAATCAATGGGAGTCTGAAAGCAGCGAAAGCTCATGTTCGCTGCTGCCCGATATTCCATTGATTCCTATGGGAGAATAAAAGTTATGTTTACACCTAACACCCTAACGTGTACCCCAAGTCTAAACACCCCTAATGCACCGCTCGACACCGCCGCCACCTACATAAAGTTATTAACCACTATCCCGCCGCTCCCAGAGCCCACCGCAACAAAATAAATCCCTGGCCTCCCACATCACTACCACTTACTAAACCTATTAACCCCTAAACCGCCAGCCCCCCACATTGCCATAAACTAAATTAAACTATTAACCCCTAAACCTAACAACCCTCTAACTTTATATGAAATATTAACTCATCCCCATCTTATAATAAATTTAAACTTACCTTTATATTTAATTTAAACTATATTAAACTAATAATCTACCCTAACTAATATAGTTTAATTTAATTTTAGTATAACAGTTAGGGTAGGTTAATTATAAGTTTAATATAGTTTAATGTAATTTTAGTATAACAAACTATTAATTAACCTACCCTAACTGTTAGACTAAATTACATTAAACTACAAATTAAATTAACTATATTACATATTTAAACACCTAACCCTACTCAAATAATTTTAATCTACAATAAAAAAATTACTAAATTACAAAAAACTAACAACTTACAAAAAAAAATAAACACTAAGTTACACAAAATAAAAAATAAATTATCAAACATTTAAACTAATTACACCTAATCTAAGGGCCCTATGAAAATAAAAAAGTCCCCCAAAATAAAAAAAACCCTAGCCTACAATAAACTACAAATAGCCCTTAAAAGGCCTTTTGCGGGGCATTGCCCCAAAGAAATCCGCTCTTTTACCTGTAAATAAAAAATACAAATACCCCCCCCAACATTAAAACCCACCACCCACACAACCAACCCCCCCCCAAATAAAAACCTAACTAAAAAACCTAAGCTCCCCATTGCCCTGAAAAGGGCATTTGTATGGGCATTGCCCTAAAAAGGGCATTTAGCTCTTTAATTTATTGCAGCCCAAACCCTAATCTAAAACTAAAACCCACCCAATACGCCCTTAAAAAATCCCAACACTAACCCCTGATGATTCACTTATAGTTTTGAAGATCCGACATCAATCCTCCAAGAAGCCGGAAAAAGTCCTCATCGATGCCGGCCGAAGTCTTCATCCAAGTGGCTCCATCTTCAAGACATCCGACGCAGAGCATCCTCTTCTTCCGACGTCTTCTTCCCGAATGAAGGTTCCTTTAAATGACGTCATTTAAGATGGCATCCCTTAGATTCCGATTGGCTGATAGAATTCTATCAGCCAATTAGAATTAAGGTTGAAAAAAATCCTATTGGCTGTTGCAATCAGCCAATAGGATTGACAGCGGCGAGCGTATTGCTGCCATCGAATGCAGCACAGTTGACGGCTTGATAAGTAGGCCTCTATGGGTTAGATTTATCAATGTGCGGGCTGACATCGATAAATGCAGACATCGGATTGACCTCGCATTCTATTGGCTGTTCCGATCAGCCAACAGAATGCGAGGTCAATCCGATTGGCTGATAGAATTTTATCAGCCAATCGGAATTCGATGGACGCCATCTTGGATGACGTCCCTTAAAGGAACCTTCATTCGTCGGGCCAGCAGGATTTTCCGCGTCGGAGGTCTGCAAGATGGAGCCGTGGTTGGATGAAGATAGAAGACACCGCTTGGATGAAGCCTTCTACCGGATGGAGATCCTTTTCTGCTCCGCTTGGATAAAGACTTCGGCCCGATGGAGAACCTCTTCTTGCTCCGCTTGGATGAAGAATTCGGCCCGGCTGGGTGAACACGGCTAAAGGTAGGGAGATCTTCAGGGGGTTAGTGCTAGGTTTTTT
The DNA here is from genome assembly GCF_027579735.1 of Bombina bombina. Lineage (NCBI taxonomy): Eukaryota > Metazoa > Chordata > Amphibia > Anura > Bombinatoridae > Bombina > Bombina bombina. The sequence continues at coordinate 734,672,336 of NC_069504.1, read as the reverse complement.
TTAAGCGGGGTTTGGGTGGGTTAGAGTAGGGGTAATGTGGGTGGTGGGTTTTAATGTTGGGGGGGGGTTGTATTTTTTTTTTTTTTTTACAGGTAAAAGAGTGGATTACTTTGGGGCAATGCCCCGCAAAAAGCCCTTTTAAGGGCTGGTAAAAGAGCTGATTACTTTGTAATTTAGAATAGGGTAGGGCATTTTTTTATTTTGGGGGGCTTTATTATTTTATTAGGGGGCTTAGATTAGGTGTAATTAGTTTAAACCTCTTGTAATTCTTTTTTTATTTTCTGTAATTTAGTGTTTGTTTTTTTGTTTAGTTTATTTAATTGAATTTAATTTGAGGTAATTGTAGTTAATTTATTTAATTAATTTAATGATAGTGTAGTGTTAGGTTTAATTGTAACTTAGGTTAGGATTTATTTTACAGGTAATTTTATAAGTATTTTAGCTAGGTAGTTATTAAATAGTTAATAACTATTGTAACTAGTTAAAATAAATACAAAGTTGCCTGTAAAATAAAAATAAATCCTAAAATAGCTACAATGTAATTATTAATTATATTGTAGCTATCTTAGGGTTTATTTTACAGGTAAGTATTTAGTTTTAAATAGGAATAATTTAGTTAATAGTAAGTTTTATTTAGATTTATTAAAATAATATTAAAGTTAGGGGGGTGTTAGTGTTAGACTTAGGTTTAGGGGTTAATAAGTTTAATATAGGTGGCAGCGGTATAGGGGGGCAGGATAGGGGTTAATAAGTTTAATATAGGTGGCGGCGGGGTCCGGGAGCGGCGGTTTAGGGGTTAAACATTTAATTTAGTGGCGGCGGGGTCCGGGATCCGCTGGATAGGGGTTAATAACTTTAATATAGGAGGCGGCGGTATAGGGGGCGGCAGATTAGGGGTTAATAGGTATAATGTAGGTGGTGGCGGGGTCCGGGAGCGGCGGTTTAGGGGGTAAAACAGTATAGTATAGTGTGGGTGCTTAGTGACAGGCTATCAAGAAAGCTGCTTAGAAGCCGATGAGCAGCGAGATCGATGACTGTCAGTTAACAACAGTCCGCTGCTCATCGCACCGTACTTGGTGTGCGGCTTCTTGACAGCTTTTTTGATAACTTTGGCGAACATATTCAGGTCCGCGGCAGCGATGGTAGGCGAGCGTATTGGGCCGGCGAATGCAGGTAAGTAGGCGGCTTCATACATAGAGGCCAGTATGTCTTACACATAGACTATCATGGGAAAGAAGCACATTTTAAAAAAAATACATAAAATTGGAAACTTTTTTAAAATAATATGCTCTATCTGAATTGGGTTTCATATCCCTTTAACCAAGGCAAAGTGTGTGTTAGAAACAAAATCAGAATTTCAAACTATGATGAATCAGCAACAACACACCACAACCTGCACATCTGTCTGCAAGCAATGGCCTCTCACAGAATATTTATGTAACTCTGATGTATCAATATTAAAAAAAAAAAAAATGTAAGTCTGGATGTAATTTAAGGGAGGTAATTGAAACAACATGTATTACATTAAAAAAAAAATGACTGACATTTCTTTGGACCTGTAATAAAACATTCAAATCAGCAGTTTTTTGTCTCTCCTACATGAAATTTTATTGCAACAGGACAGTTCCTGATGAAAAATGACATTTTCATAACAGATTGTAAACTTTCTACCTTTACCTCAGACAATTCAATAAAAATGTTTTTAATATGAATTATAATGCATTGGAATAATTAATTACTTTGTCACTTGACATTAGCGTTTTAATTAAAGGGACACTGTACTTTAAAATGCCAGTTATTTATTTTACCTACTGGAGTGTATTCAATAGTTTACAAATGTACCTTTATCTTTATTTTGTCTTTTGAAATAGCTGTTTACCTGTTGAAAACAATGCAATCAAGAGGCAGGAGGAATCAACCTCCCACTGGAGGAATCCATTTGATAAAAGGTATCAATGCAATGGCTTTGAAAATATCAAACTCTTATAAGCTGCTTGTCTGAGTACACTGTAATTTTAATAAGGTAGCTTAAAGGATCATTAAATAAAGCAAAATAGCATAATCAGCTCATGCATAATAAAAATATAATGCAATAAACGCTTACTTTGAATTTCATACCAGCAGATTTTTTAACTGATGATTTCAAAGTTGCCTTTCATTTCCCTGCCCCCTGTATCAAGTGACAGTTGTCAGTCAGTCACAGACCTATATGAATATGAGCAGTGAACTCTTTGCCTTTCAATAAAGGATACCAGGTGAATCAAGTAAAATTTGGTCATGGAAATTACTTTCTTTTTTTTTTTTTAAATTGCATCTGACTCAAAGATTATTTTCGTCTTTCATGTCCCTTTAATGTAAAAAAAGCAAAATTAGACAAGAAATTTAGGGCAAGATTATGAGTTGAGCGCACATTGCGCTTATGCAAGCACGATATTTGCAATCCACTCCGTAATACAGGTGCACGCAAATGTGCACTGGTATTACAGGTTCAGCGCAATGCAAACGTGACAGATTGCATGGAAACTTTGCGCTCACAAGAGAGCGCTTTTATAAGTTCCAATGGGAGCCTTGTTCTCATCTGTGAGACAAGGCAGAGAACCTAGCGCAGCAAAGGGGGTAAGTCACGCAGCGATGGACAGCAAAGTGCAATTATATATGTATAAGAATATTTAATTTTTTTAAAAAAAACAGAATTTATGCTTACCTGATAAATTACTTTCTCCAACGGTGTGTCCGGTCCACGGCGTCATCCTTACTTGTGGGATATCTCTTCCCCAACAGGAAATGGCAAAGAGTCCCAGCAAAGCTGGCCATATAGTCCCTCCTAGGCTCCGCCCACCCCAGTCATTCGACCGACGGACAGGAGGAAATATATATAGGAGAAACCATATGGTACCGTGGTGACTGTAGTTAGAGAAAATAATTCATCAGACCTGATTAAAAAACCAGGGCGGGCCGTGGACCGGACACACCGTTGGAGAAAGTAATTTATCAGGTAAGCATAAATTCTGTTTTCTCCAACATTGGTGTGTCCGGTCCATGGCGTCATCCTTACTTGTGGCAACCAATACCAAAGCTTTAGGACACGGATGAAGGGAGGGAGCAAATCAGGTTACCTAAACGGAAGGCACCACAGCTTGCAAAACCTTTCTCCCAAAAATAGCCTCCGAAGAAGCAAAAGTATCAAATTTGTAAAATTTGGCAAAAGTGTGCAGTGAAGACCAAGTTGCTGCCTTACATATCTGGTCAACAGAAGCCTCGTTCTTGAAGGCCCATGTGGAAGCCACAGCCCTAGTGGAGTGAGCTGTGATTCTTTCAGGAGGCTGCCGTCCGGCAGTCTCATAAGCCAATCGGATGATGCTTTTAAGCCAAAAGGAAAGAGAGGTAGAAGTCGCTTTTTGACCTCTCCTTTTACCAGAATAAACAACAAACAAGGAAGATGTTTGTCTGAAATCTTTTGTAGCCTCTAAATAGAATTTTAGAGCACGGACTACGTCCAAATTGTGTAACAAACGTTCCTTCTTTGAAACTGGATTCGGACATAAAGAAGGTACAACTATCTCCTGGTTAATATTTTTGTTAGAAACAACCTTAGGAAGAAAACCAGGCTTAGTACGCAAAACCACCTTATCTGCATGGAACACCAGATAGGGCGGAGAACACTGCAGAGCAGATAACTCTGAAACTCTTCTAGCAGAAGAAATTGCAACCAAAAACAAAACTTTCCAAGGTAGTAACTTAATATCTATGGAATGTAAAGGTTCAAACGGAACCCCTTGAAGAACTGAAAGAACTAGATTTAGACTCCAGGGAGGAGTCAAAGATCTGTAAACAGGCTTGATCCTAACCAGAGCCTGAACAAATGCTTGAACATCTGGCACAGCTGCCAGTCTTTTGTGTAGTAAGACAGATAAAGCAGAGATCTGTCCCTTTAGAGAACTTGCAGATAATCCTTTCTCCAAACCTTCTTGTAGAAAGGAGAGAATCTTAGGAATTTTTTATCTTATTCCATGGGAATCCTTTGGATTCACACCAACAGATATATCTTTTCCATATTTTATGGTAAATCTTTCTAGTTACCGGTTTTCTGGCCTGAACCAGAGTATCTATTACAGAATCTGAAAACCCACGCTTTGATAGAATCAAGCGTTCAATCTCCAAGCCGTCAGCTGGAGGGAGACCAGATTTGGATGTTCGAATGAACCCTGAACAAGAAGGTCCTGTCTCAAAAGGTAGCTTCCATGGTGGAACCGATGACATATTCACCAGGTCTGCATACCAAGTCCTGCGTGGCCACGCAGGAGCTATCAAGATCACCGAGGCCCTCTCCTGATTGATCCTGGCTACCAGCCTGGGAATGAGAGGAAACGGTGGAAACGCATAAGCTAGGTTGAAGGTCCAAGGCGCTACTAGTGCATCAACTAGAGTCGCCTTGGGATCCCTGGATCTGGACCCGTAGCAAGGAACCTTGAAGTTCTGACGAGACGCCATCAGATCCATATCTGGAATGCCCCATAGTTGCGTCAACTGGGCAAAGATCTCCGGGTGGAGTTCCCACTCTCCCGGATGGAATGTCCGACGACTCAAATAATCCGCTTCCCAGTTTTCCACACCTGGAATGTGGATCGCAGATAGGTGGCAGGAGTGATCCTCCGCCCATTGAATTATTTTGGTCACTTCTTTCATCGCCAGGGAACTCCTTGTTCCCCCCTGATGATTGATATACGCAACGGTCGTCATGTTGTCTCATTGGAACCTTATGAATCTGGCCTTTGCTAGTTGAGGCCAAGCCCTGAGAGCATTGAATATCGCTCTCAGTTCCAGAATGTTTATCGGGAGAAGAGACTCTTCCCGAGACCATAGACCCTGAGCTTTCAGGGATTCCCAGACCGCGCCCCAGCCCACTAGACTGGCGTCGGTCGTGACAATGACCCACTCTGGTCTGCGGAAGCTCATTCCCTGGGACAGATGGTCCAGGGTCAGCCACCAACGGAGTGAATCTCTGGTCTTCTGATCTACTTGAATCATTGGAGACAAGTCTGTATAGTCCCCATTCCACTGTTTGAGCATGCACAGTTGTAATGGTCTTAGATGAATTCGTGCAAAAGGAACCATGTCCATTGCTGCAACCATCAACCCTACTACTTCCATGCACTGCGCTATGGAAGGACGAGGAACAGAATGAAGAACTTGACAAGTGCTTAGAAGTTTTGACTTTCTGACCTCTGTCAGAAAAATCCTCATTTCTAAGGAATCTATTATTGTTCCCAAGAAGGGAACTCTTGTCGACGGAGACAGAGAACTTTTTTCTATGTTCACCTTCCATCCGTGTGATCTGAGAAAGGCCAGAACGATGTCTGTATGAGCCTTTGCTTTTGACAGGGACGACGCTTGTATTAGAATGTCGTTCAAGTAAGGTACTACTGCAATGCCCCTCGGTCTTAGAACATCTAGAAGGTACCCTAGTACCTTTGTGAAAATCCTTGGAGCAGTGGCTAACCCGAATGGGAGGGCCACAAACTGGTAATGCTTGTCCAGAAAAGCGAACCTTAGGAACTGATGATGTTCTTTGTGGATAGGAATATGTAGGTACGCATCCTTTAGATCCACGGTAGTCATAAATTTACTTTCCTGGATAGTGGGTAGAATCGTTCGAATGGTTTCCATCTTGAACGATGGTACCCTGAGAAATTTGTTTAGGATCTTCAAATCCAAAATTGGTCTGAAAGTTCCCTCTTTTTTTGGGAACTACGAACAGATTGGAATAAAATCCCATTCCTTGTTCCTTTATTGGAACTGGGTGTATCACTCCCATCTTTAACAGGTCTTCTACACAATGTAAGAACGCCTGTCTCTTTATTTGGTTTGAGGATAAGTGAGACATGTGGACCCTTCCCCTTGGGGGTAGTTCCCTGAATTCCAGGAGATAACCCTGAGAAACTATTTCTAGCGCCCAGGGATCCTGAACATCTCTTGCCCAAGCCTGAGCAAAGAGAGAGAGTCTGCCCCCCACTAGATCCGGTCCTGGATCGGGGGCTACTCCTTCATGCTGTTTTGTTAGCAGCGGCAGGCTTCTTGGCCTGCTTACCCTTGTTCCAGCCTTGCATCGGTTTCCAGGCTGGTTTGGGTTGTGAGGCATTACCCTCTTGCAGAGGATGCAGAATTAGAGGCCGGTCCGTTCCTGAAATTGCGAAAGGAACGAAAAACATAATTTATGCTTACCTGATAAATTTATTTCTCTTGTAGTGTATCCAGTCCACGGATCATCCATTACTTATGGGATATTAACTCCTCCCCAACAGGAAGTGCAAGAGGATTCACCCAGCAGAGCTGCTATATAGCTCCTCCCCTAACTGCCATTACCAGTCATTCGACCGAAAACATGCAGAGAAAGGAAAACCATAGGGTGCAGTGGTGACTGTAGTTTAATGGAAAAATTACCTGCCTTAAAGTGACAGGGCGGGCCGTGGACTGGATACACTACAAGAGAAATAAATTTATCAGGTAAGCATAAATTATGTTTTCTCTTGTTAAGTGTATCCAGTCCACGGATCATCCATTACTTATGGGATACCAATACCAAAGCTAAAGTACACGGATGACGGGAGGGACAGGCAGGCTCTTTATACGGAAGGAACCACTGCCTGAAGAACCTTTCTCCCAAAAACAGCCTCCGAAGAAGCAAAAGTGTCAAATTTGTAAAATTTGGAAAAAGTATGAAGAGAAGACCAAGTTGCAGCCTTGCAAATCTGTTCAACAGAAGCCTCATTCCTAAAGGCCCAAGTGGAAGCCACAGCTCTAGTAGAATGTGCTGTAATTCTTTCAGGAGGCTGCTGTCCAGCAGTCTCATAGGCTAACCGTATTATGCTACGAAGCCAAAAGGAGAGAGAGGTAGCCGAAGCTTTTTGACCTCTCCTCTGACCAGAATAAACGACAAACAGGGAAGACGTTTGTCGAAAATCCTTAGTTGCCTGTAGATAAAATTTCAGGGCACGGACTACATCTAGATTGTGTAGCAGACGTTCCTTTTTCGAAGAAGGATTAGGACACAAAGATGGAACCACAATCTCTTGATTGATATTCCTGTTCGTACTAAACCTGGGTTCCTACCTAAGGTGGTCACTCAGAACTACCTTGTCTGAATGAAAAATCAGATAAGGAGAATCACAATGTAAGGCAGATAACTCAGAGACTCTTCGAGCCGAGGAAATCGCCATTAAAAACAGAACTTTCCAAGATAACAACTTGATATCAATGGAATGAAGGGGTTCAAACGGAACCCCCTGTAAAACATTAAGAACTAAGTTCAAACTCCATGGTGGAGCAACAGTTTTAAACACAGGCTTGATCCTAGCTAAAGTCTGACAAAAAGCTTGAACATCCGGAACTTCTGACAGACGTTTGTGTAAAAGAATGGACAGAGCTGAAATCTGTCCCTTTAAGGAACTAGCGGATAAACCCTTTTCTAAACCTTCTTGTAGAAAAGACAATATCCTCGGAATCCTAACCTTACTCCATGAGTAACTCTTGGATTCGCACCAATATAAGTATTTGCGCCATATCTTATGGTAAATCTTTCTGGTAACAGGCTTCCTAGCCTGTATTAAGGTATCAATAACTGACTCAGAAAAAACACGTTTTGATAAAATCAAGCGTTCAATTTCCAAGCAGTCAGCTTCAGAGAAATTAGATTTTGATGTTTGAAGGGACCCTGGATCAGAAGGTCCTGTTTCAGAGGTAGCGACCAAGGTGGACAGGATGACATGTCCACTAGATCTGCATACCAAGTCCTGCGTGGCCATGCAGGCGCTATTAGAATCACTGATGCTCTCTCCTGTTTGATTCTGGCAATCAATCGAGGAAGCATCGGGAAGGGTGGAAACACATAAGCCATCCCGAAGGTCCAAGGTGCTGTCAAAGCATCTATCAGAACCGCTCCCGGATCCCTGGATCTGGACCCATAACGAGGAAGCTTGGCGTTCTGTCGAGACGCCATGAGATCTATCTCTGGTTTGCCCCAACGTCGAAGTATTTGGGCAAAGACCTCCGGATGAAGTTCCCACTCCCCCGGATGAAAAGTCTGACGACTTAAGAAATCCGCCTCCCAGTTCTCCACTCCTGGGATGTGGATTGCTGACAGGTGGCAAGAGTGAGACTCTGCCCAGCGAATTATCTTTGATACTTCCATCATTGCTAGGGAGCTTCTTGTTCCTCCCTGATGGTTGATGTAAGCTACAGTCGTGATGTTGTCCGACTGAAACCTGATGAACCCCCGAGTTGTTAACTGGGGCCAAGCCAGAAGGGCATTGAGAACTGCTCTCAATTCCAGAATGTTTATTGGTAGGAGACTCTCCTCCTGATTCCATTGTCCCTGAGCCTTCAGAGAATTCCAGACAGCGCCCCAACCTAGTAGGCTGGCGTCTGTTGTTACAATTGTCCAGTCCGGCCTGCTGAATGGCATCCCCCTGGACAGATGTGGCCGAGAAAGCCACCATAGAAGAGAATTTCTGGTCTCTTGATCCAGATTCAGAGTAGGGGACAAGTCTGAGTAATCCCCATTCCACTGACTTAGCATGCACAATTGCAGCGGTCTGAGATGTAGGCGTGCAAAGGGTACTATGTCCATTGCTGCTACCATTAAGCCGATCACCTCCATGCATTGAGCTACTGACGGGTGTTGAATGGAATGAAGGACACGGCATGCATTTTGAAGCTTTGTTAACCTGTCTTCTGTCAGGTAAATCTTCATTTCTACAGAATCTATAAGAGTCCCCAAGAAGGGAACTCTTGTGAGTGGAAAGAGAGAACTCTTCTTTTCGTTCACCTTCCATCCATGCGACCTTAGAAATGCCAGTACTAACTCTGTATGAGACTTGGCAGTTTGAAAGCTTGAAGCTTGTATCAGAATGTCGTCTAGGTACGGAGCTACCGCAATTCCTCGCGGTCTTAGTACCGCCAGAAGAGCACCCAGAACCTTTGTGAAGATTCTCGGAGCCGTAGCCAATCCGAATGGAAGAGCTACAAACTGGTAATGCCTGTCTAGAAAGGCAAACCTTAGATACCGGTAATGATCTTTGTGAATCGGTATGTGAAGGTAAGCATCCTTTAAATCCACTGTGGTCATGTACTGACCCTTTTGGATCATGGGTAAAATTGTCCGAATAGACTCCATTTTGAACGATGGAACTCTTAGGAATTTGTTTAGGATCTTTAAATCCAGGATTGGCCTGAAAGTTCCCTCTTTTTTGGGAACCACAAACAGATTTGAGTAAAACCCTTGTCCCTGTTCCGACTGTGGAACTGGATGGATTACTCCCATTAATAAAAGCTCTTGTACGCAGCGTAGAAACGCCTCTTTCTTTATTTGGTTTGTTGACAACCTTGACAGATGAAATCTCTCTCTTGGGGGAGAGTATTTGAAGTCCAGAAGGTATCCCTGAGATATTATCTCTAGCGCCCAGGGATCCTGGACATCTCTTGCCCAAGCCTGGGCGAAGAGAGAAAGTCTGCCCCCCACTAGATCCGTTCCCGGATCGGGGGCCCTCAATTCATGCTGTTTTAGGGGCACCAGCAGGTTTCCTGGCCTGCTTGCCCTAGTTCCAGGACTGGTTAGGTCTCCAGCCTTGTCTGTAGCGAGCAACAGATCCTTCTTGTTTTGGAGCAGAGGAAGTTGATGCTGCTCCTGCTTTGAAATTCCGAAAGGAACGAAAATTAGATTGTCTAGCCTTAGGTTTGGCTCTGTCTTGAGGCAGGGCATGGCCTTTACCTCCTGTAATGTCAGCGATAATTTCTTTCAATCCGGGCCCGAATAAGGTCTGCCCTTTGAAAGGTATATTAAGAAATTTAGACTTAGAAGTAACGTCAGCTGACCAGGATTTTAGCCACAGTGCTCTGCGCGCCTGAATGGCGAATCCGGAATTCTTAGCCGTAAGCTTAGTTAAATGTACTACGGCATCTGAAATAAATGAGTTAGCTAACTTAAGAGCTTTAAGCCTGTGTGTAATCTCATCTAATGGAGCCGATTCAAGTGTCCCTTCCAGAGACTCAAACCAAAATGCTGCTGCAGCCGTGACAGGCGCAATGCATGCAAGGGGTTGCAATATAAAACCTTGTTGAACAAACATTTTCTTAAGGTAACCCTCTAACTTTTTATCCATTGGATCTGAAAAGGCACAGCTATCCTCCACCGGGATAGTGGTACGCTTAGCTAAAGTAGAAACTGCTCCCTCCACCTTAGGGATCGTTTGCCATAAGTCCCGTGTGGTGGTGTCTATTGGAAACATCTTTCTAAATATCGGAGGGGGTGAGAACGGCACACCGGGTCTATCCCACTCCTTAGTAACAATTTCAGTAAGTCTCTTAGGTATAGGAAAAACGTCAGTACTCGACGGTACCGCAAAATATTTATCCAACCTACACATTTTTTCTGGTATTGCAACTGTGTTACAATCATTCAGAGCCGCTAACACCTCCCCTAGTAATACACGGAGGTTTTCCAGTTTAAATTTAAAATTTGAAATATCTGAATCCAGTCTGTTTGGATCAGAACCGTCACCCACAGAATGAAGTTCTCCGTCCTCATGTTCTGCCACCTGTGACGCAGTGTCTGACATGGCCCTAATATTATCAGCGCACTCTGTTCTCACCCCAGAGTGATCACGCTTACCTTTTAGTTCTGGTAATTTAGCCAAAACTTCAGTCATAACAGTAGCCATATCCTGTAATGTGATTTGTAATGGCCGCCCAGCTGTACTCGGCGCTACAATATCACGTACCTCCCTCTGAGCGGGAGATGTAGGTACTGACACGTGAGGCGAGTTAGTCGGCATAACTCTCCCCTCGTTGTTTGGTGAAATTTGTTCAATTTGTACAGATTGATTTTTATTTAAAGTAGCATCAATACAGTTAGTACATAAATTTCTATTGGGCTCCACTTTGGCATTGCAACAAATGACACAGGTATCATCTTCTGAATCAGACATGTTTAACACACTAGCAAATAAACTTGCAACTTGGAAATACAATTCAAATAGAATAATATTAAAACGTACTGTGCCTTTAAGAAGCACAGAAGATCTATGACAGTTAAAAATTAATAAATTGAAACAGTTATAGCCTCAATCCTTGTAAACAACACAACTTTAGCAAAGGTTTAATCCCATTAGCAAAGATAACAATTTCTGAAAGCAGGAAACAAATTACAGAATAAAAGTTTTTATTTCAGTCAAACTATAATTCTCACAGCTCTGCTGAGAGAAATTACCTCCCTCAAAATAAGTTTTGAAGACCTCTGAGCTCTGTAGAGATGAACCAGATCATGCAGGGAATACAATGAGTTGCTGACTGAAATATTTGATGCATAGAAAAAGCGCCAAAAAACGGCCCCTCCCCCTCACACACAGCAGTGAGGGAGAACAGAAACTGACAGAAAAAACAGATTTAAGCAACTGCCAAGTGGAAAAATGGTGCCCAAACATTTATTCACTCAGTACCTCAGCAAATGAAAACGATTTTACATTCCAGCAAAAACGTTAAACATAATCTCTAGTTATTAAACAGCTTTATGTCTTTCTTACAGTGTAATTCTAGTGAAGTACCATTCTCCCAGAATACTGAAGTGTAAAGTATACATACATGACATATCGGTATGGCAGGATTTTCTCATCAATTCCATTGTCAGAAAATAAAAACTGCTACATACCTCTATGCAGATTCATCTGCCCGCTGTCCCCTGATCTGAAGTTTACCTCACTCCTCAGATGGCCGAGAACAGCAATATGATCTTAACTACTCCGGCTAAAATCATAGCAAAACTCTGGTAGATTCTTCCTCAAACTCTGCCAGAGAGGTAATAACACACTCCGGTGCTATTTTAAAATAACAAACTTTTGATTGAAGATATAAAACTAAGTATAATCACCATAGTCCTCTCACACGACCTATCTAGTTGCTGGGTGCAAGAGAATGACTGGTAATGGCAGTTAGGGGAGGAGCTATATAGCAGCTCTGCTGGGTGAATCCTCTTGCACTTCCTGTTGGGGAGGAGTTAATATCCCATAAGTAATGGATGATCCGTGGACTGGATACACTTAACAAGAGAAATTAGACTTATTTTTGACCTTGAAAGGTCTATCTTGTGGAAGGGCGTGGCCCTTTCCCCCAGTGATGTCTGAAATAATCTCTTTCAATTCTGGTCCAAATAGAGTTTTACCTTTGAAAGGGATGTTAAGCAATTTTGTCTTGGACGACACATCCGCTGACCAAGACTTTAGCCAAAGCGCTCTGCGCGCCACAATAGCAAACCCTGAATTTTTCGCCGCTAATCTAGCTAATTGCAAAGCGGCATCTAAAATAAAAGAGTTAGCCAACTTAAGTGCGTGAACTCTGTCCATAACCTCCTCATATGGAGTCTCTCTACTAAGCGAGTTTTCTAGTTCCTCGAACCAGAACCACGCTGCTGTAGTGACAGGAACAATGCACGAAATGGGTTGTAGAAGGTAACCTTGCTGTACAAAAATCTTTTTAAGCAAACCTTCCAATTTTTTATCCATATGATCTTTGAAAGCACAACCATCTTCGATGCCGGGCTTTTCCCACTCCTTATTTACTATGTCCGCCACTCGCTTGGGTATAGGAAAAGCGTCGGGGTGCACCGGAACCTCTAGGAACTTGTCCATCTTGCATAATTTCTCTGGAATGACCAAGTTGTCACAATCATCCAGAGTAGATAACACCTCCTTAAGCAGTGCGCGGAGATGTTCTAATTTAAATTTAAATGTCACAACATCAGGTTCAGTTTGTTGAGAAATTTTTCCTGAATCTGAAATTTCCCCATCTGACAAAACCTCCCTCATGGCCCCTTCAGATTGGTGTGAGGGTATGACAGAACAATTATCATCAGCGCCCTCCTGCTCTTCAGTGTTTAAAACAGAGCAATCGCGCTTTCTCTGATAAGTAGGCATTTTGGATAAAATATTTGCTATGGAGTTATCCATTACAGCCGTTGTTGCATGGTAATAAGCATTGGCGCACTAGATGTACTAGGGGCCTCCTGTGTGGGCAAAACTGGTGTAGACACAGTAGGAGATGATGTAGTATCATGTTTACTCCCCTCATCTGAGGAATCATCTTGGGCAATTTCATTATCTGTGGCAGTACTGTCCTTACTTTGTTTGGACGCTATGGCACAATTATCACATAAATTTAAATGGGGAGACACATTGGCTTTCATACATATAGAACATAGCTTATCCGAAGGCACAGACATGTTAAACAGGCTTAAACTTATCAACAAAGCACAAAAAACGTTTTAAAACAAAACCGTTACTGTCTCTTTAAATTTTAAACAGAAAACACTTTATTACTGAATATGTGAAAAAGTATGAAGGAATTGTTCAAAAATTTCACCACAGTGTCTTAAAGCATTAAGAGTATTGCACACCAAATTTCAGAGCTTTAACCCTTAAAATAACGGAACCGGAGCCGTTTACAAATTTAACCCCTATACAGTCCCAGCTATAGCCTTTGCTGAGACCCAACCAAGCCCAAAGGGGAATACGATACCAATTGACGCCTTCTAAAAGCTTTTCCAGCAAATTTCAGATCCTCACACATGCATCTGCATGCCCTGCTCTCAAAAAACAACTGCGCAGTAATGGCGCGAAAATGAGGCTCAGTCTACAACTAGGAAGGCCCCCTGACTGGAAAAGGTGTCTAACATAGTGCCTGCCGTTTAATAAACGTTCCCCAAGTTTATAAATGCAAATTGTCAGCATAAATATGAATAAAATGCCCAAATAAAGCAATCGATTTAGCCCATAAAAAATGTCTACCAGTTTTTTAGCCCATATTAAGCCCTTTATTCTGTTTGTTTGACTAAGAAAATGGCTTACCGGTCCCCATGAGGGGAAATGACAGCCTTCCAGCATTACATGGTCTTGTTAGAAATATGGCTAGTCATACCTTAAGCAGAAAAGTCTGCTAACTGTTTCCCCCAACTGAAGTTACTTCATCTCAACAGTCCTATGTGGAAACAGCAATCGATTTTAGTTACTGTCTGCTAAAATCATCTTCCTCTCACAAACAGAAATCTTCATCCTTTTCTGTTTCAGAGTAAATAGTACATACCAGCACTATTTTAAAATAACAAACACTTGATAGAAGAATAAAAACTACATTTAAACACCAAAAAACTCTTAACCATCTCCGTGGAAATGTTGCCTGTGCAACGGCAAAGAGAATGACTGGGGTGGGCGGAGCCTAGGAGGGACTATATGGCCAGCTTTGCTGGGACTCTTTGCCATTTCCTGTTAGGGAAGAGATATCCCACAAGTAAGGATGACGCCGTGGACCGGACACACCAATGTTGGAGAAAAGGAACCTTACATTTAAATTTGGGGACAATTGGGTGACATTTTTAAAATTAACCAGAGATCTGGTCTCTGGTTAATTTTCTGAGATCTAATTGCTACTGTGAGCTTGCGGCCGCATTAACTAACCACTTATGGCTGGTTATCATGCGCACGTAAACAGGCGCGCAATAAATTAGTACTAAACTTGTAATTTAGCCCTTAATAATTTATTATTGCCAGTTTAACACACACACCACCCTTCATTTCACTAATAAGCCCATATCAAATCCATGATTATTCCCATTCACCTCTATACAAAGAACAGATGGTCCACAGCACCTTCAATTCACCTCTATATAGATATATGCCTATCTCTGGTCGAGAAATTGAGAGGGATTAGAGTGAAAGGATTAAAAGAAACAGTCCAAAGGCAGCCCAGAGGCAGAACTTTTTTTCACTTTCTGCGATGAGATTTTTTTAGTGAAAAACTTTCTGCAGGTCATTTTTAGATTAAATTCAATTTTAAATTAGGCAGTTACAGTAAAGCACCAGTTTGATTGTAATGTGTTAGTTAACTGGAGAATAAAGTAATATTTAAAGTTTTATAATAAAGTGCAGTAGTTGAAAATTGCATTGCAAATTAGCTGCAGACATACTCTAAAAAAGGTGCATTGCTTATACTAACATTTTACATTAAGAAAAAAACAGCTTTGCAGACTGTGAAAGCCTAGGGGACGGGCTTAAAACGATCTCTGAGAGCCAGTCAATAAATGCACTGCCACTTTGCAGCGCTACTGCATATTTGACTGTTCACTTCAAACAGCACGTTGCTCTAGAGGAACTGTGATAAGGAAAACTTAAACAGTGCAGCCAGAGAACAGCTCTGTTTGAAGAGAACAGCCTAATGTGAAGCAGCTCTGAAAAGTTAAATCGCTAATTAACAGTTCCTGCATGTGTCCTGTTCTTTCTGCAGACATGCTGCATTTTCTGCGATGACATCTCAGATCACTGTATGTTCTGCCTTGGGGAAAGGCAGCAGAAAGAAATGAGAAGTGGGCTTTGCTGGTGCAGGCAAAATGAGTTGCACCTAAACCCAGGCCTGGATTTGACTGACACCTGCACATAGCCCAAGCCTGTATCTTGTTTAAAGTGAGTATCTGATTTCTGTCTGGCACTATTCTCCCTCTTCTTAACCACATTTTCCTAGGTGCCATAGTAACTTGGCACCTTTTATTTGTCAGGCCCTCTAATAAAGATGTATGAGAAGTGTTTATTTTGTTAAACTGAGGCTGACAACTTCTTGAACTCATCCACCCACCCCATAGGGAAAACTAAGTCAGTACTATAAGCCATAACAATCTTATCAGCTGCTGTTTAGCACTGGAATCTGCACAGTTTTCCAAAATGTACATCTAGGCCTCAGGAGAGAAAAGTTCAAAGACAAAAAAACATCTCAATTTGAAGTAAAGTAGATACATCTTTTTACTTTTTTTTAAAAGGATTTAAAACTCACAAATCTTCCATGTATTTAAAAGGCATGATTTTACAGTACATACACAACCCAGCCCAACCTTCAGTTTAATTAAATATTTACTGTAATATACCTTAAAAAAAAAAAGTCTGCTTGTCCTATGTAACCTAAGTTTCCTTCAAAATGCTACCAATTGCCTATACCAGCTACACAATTTGAAAGTGATTGCTTAGAGCAACAGATAAACTTATAATTTTAGAATAAAGTTGAAGTCTTATTTATTTTTGTAAAACAATTATTTTACATGCAGATCTTACAATTCAGAGCTTAAAGGGATTTGAAACCCAAAAAGTTTTTCATGATTCAGATAGAGCATGCCATTTTGAACAACTTTCCAATTTACTAAATTTTGCTTCATTCTCTTGGTATCCTTTATTGAAGAAGCAGCAATGCACTACTGGGAGATAGCTGAACAAATTGTTAAGCCAATGATAAGAGGTATATTTGTGCAATCATAGAATATTTTTTGGGGTTTCATATCCCTTTAATTGCAGATATAAAAATGTATACCAATTTTAATATTTAAAAAAAAAATTTTTTTTTTTTTTAATGATGATTCGGATAGAACATGTAATTTTAAAAATCACTTTCAAATTTGCTTTGTTCTCTGGGTATAGTTTGTTGAAAAGTAATAATAGGAAGGCATATGACCACGTGTCTATAGCATTCTATGGCAGCAACTCTGTCTCTCTACTGTTCCTTAAACTTTAACCAACCAATGAGGATGAAGCACAAGTATATATATTTTTCTATTGAAGGGGAGTAACTTAGTGAGGGTAGAGAAGACTGGAAAACCATTTTGAAGGACATAAATATTAACCCCTTCGCAACCGTGAATTTCAGAGAAAAACTGGCCCAAAGTACCGGATTATTTTTAGCATTTTTGATTTCACTCCATTTAAACAGAAATAGATTGTTTTTTTTTAAATGTATCTATGAAAACTATGTCTATTTTTAAAAGTAGACAACCCAAGGTATTGATCTAGGGCCATTTTAGTATATTTTATGCCACTATTTGGCCGCCAGATGATATCGTATAAAAATGAAATAAAAAATAAATGTTAAAGGGACAGTGAAGTCCAAAATAAACTTTCATGATTGATGTAATTTTAAACCAGATTCCAATTTACTTTTATCACCAATTTTGCTTTGTTCTCTTAGTATTCTTAGTTGAAAGCTAAACCTAGGAGGTTCATATGCTAATTTCTTAGACCTTGAATACTGAATCTAATCTGAATGCATTTTGACCATTAGAGGGCATCAGTGCATGTGTTTCATATAGATAACATTGAGCTCATGCACGTGAAGTTACCCTGGAGTAAGCTCTGATTGGCTAAAATGCAAGTCTGTCAAAAGAACTGAAATAACTGGGCAGTTTGCAGAAGCTTAGATACAAGTTAATCACAGAGGTAAAAACATAATTTATGCTTACCTGATAAATGTATTTCTCTTGTAATGTGTTCAGTCCACGGGTCATCCTTTACTTATGGGATATATTCTCCCCCCAACAGGAAGTTGCAAGAGGATCACCCAAGCAGAGCTGCTATATAGCTCCTCCCCTCACATGTCATATCCAGTCATTCGACCAAAACAAGACGAGAAAGGAGAAACTATAGGGTGCAGTGGTGACTGGAGTTTTAATTAAAATTTAGAACTGCCTCAAAAAAACAGGGCGGGCCGTGGACTGAACACACTACAAGAGAAATAAATTTATCAGGTAAGCATAAATTATGTTTTCTCTTGTTAAGTGTGTTCAGTCCACGGGTCATCCATTACTTATGGGATACCAATACCAAAGCTAAAGTACACGGATGATGGGAGGGACAAGGCAGGAACATTAAACAGAAAGAACCACTGCCTGTAGAACCTTTCTCCCAAAAACAGCCTCCGAAGAAGCAAAAGTGTCAAATTTGTAAAATTTTGAAAAGGTATGAAGTGAAGACCAAGTTGCAGCCTTGCAAATCTGTTCAACAGAGGCCTCATTCTTAAAGGCCCAGGTGGAAGCCACAGCTCTAGTGGAATGAGCTGTAATTCTTTCAGGGGGCTGCTGTCCAGCAGTCTCATAGGCTAACCGTATTATGCTACGAAGCCAAAAAGAGAGAGAGGTGGCCGAAGCCTTTTGACCTCTCCTCTGTCCAGAATAAACGACAAACAGAGAAGAAGTTTGCCGAAAATCTTTAGTTGCCTGTAAGTAGAACTTCAGGGCACGGACTACGTCCAAATTATGCAAAAGACGTTCCTTCTTTGAAGAAGGATTAGGACATAATGATGGAACAACAATCTCTTGATTGATATTCCTGTTAGAAACAACCTTAGGTAAAAACCCAGGTTTAGTACGCAGAACTACCTTGTCTGAATGAAAAATCAGATAAGGAGAATCACAATGTAAGGCAGATAACTCAGAGACTCTTCAAGCCGAGGAAATAGCCATCAAAAAACAGAATTTATGTTTACCTGATAAATTACTTTCTCCAACGGTGTGTCCGGTCCACGGCGTCATCCTTACTTGTGGGATATTCTCTTCCCCAACAGGAAATGGCAAAGAGCCCAGCAAAGCTGGTCACATGATCCCTCCTAGGCTCCGCCTACCCCAGTCATTCGACCGACGTAAAGGAGGAATATTTGCATAGGAGAAACCATATGATACCGTGGTGACTGTAGTTAAAGAAAAGAAATTATCAGACCTGATTAAAAAACCAGGGCGGGCCGTGGACCGGACACACCGTTGGAGAAAGTAATTTATCAGGTAAACATAAATTCTGTTTTCTCCAACATAGGTGTGTCCGGTCCACGGCGTCATCCTTACTTGTGGGAACCAATACCAAAGCTTTAGGACACGGATGAAGGGAGGGAGCAAATCAGGTCACCTAAATGGAAGGCACCACGGCTTGCAAAACCTTTCTCCCAAAAACAGCCTCAGAAGAAGCAAAAGTATCAAACTTGTAAAATTTGGTAAAAGTGTGCAGTGAAGACCAAGTCGCTGCCCTACATATCTGATCAACAGAAGCCTCGTTCTTGAAGGCCCATGTGGAAGCCACAGCCCTAGTGGAATGAGCTGTGATTCTTTCAGGAGGCTGCCGTCCGGCAGTCTCGTAAGCCAATCTGATGATGCTTTTAATCCAAAAAGAGAGAGAGGTAGAAGTTGCTTTTTTACCTCTCCTTTTACCAGAATAAACAACAAACAAGGAAGATGTTTGTCTAAAATCCTTTGTAGCATCTAAATAGAATTTTAGAGCGCGAACAACATCCAAATTGTGCAACAAACGTTCCTTCTTCGAAACTGGTTTCGGACACAAAGAAGGCACGACTATCTCCTGGTTAATGTTTTTGTTAGAAACAACCTTTGGAAGAAAACCAGGTTTAGTACGTAAAACCACCTTATCTGCATGGAACACCAGATAAGGAGGAGAACACTGCAGAGCAGATAATTCTGAAACTCTTCTGGCAGAAGAAATTGCAACCAAAAACAAAACTTTCCAAGATAATAACTTAATATCAACGGAATGTAAGGGTTCAAACGGAACCCCCTGAAGAACTGAAAGAACTAAGTTGAGACTCCAAGGAGGAGTCAAAGGTTTGTAAACAGGCTTGATTCTAACCAGAGCCTGAACAAAGGCTTGAACATCTGGCACAGCTGCCAGCTTTTTGCGGAGTAACACAGACAAGGCAGAAATCTGTCCCTTCAAGGAACTTGCAGATAATCCTTTCTCCAATCCTTCTTGAAGAAAGGATAGAATCTTAGGAATCTTTACCTTGTCCCAAGGGAATCCTTTAGATTCACACCAACAGATATATTTTTTCCATATTTTGTGGTAAATTTTTCTAGTTACAGGCTTTCTGGCCTGAACAAGAGTATCAATAACAGAATCTGAGAACCCTCGTTTTGATAAGATCAAGCGTTCAATCTCCAAGCAGTCAGCTGGAGTGAGACCAGATTCGGATGTTCGAACGGACCTTGAACAAGAAGGTCTCGTCTCAAAGGTAGCTTCCATGGTGGAGCCGATGACATATTCACCAGATCTGCATACCAAGTCCTGCGTGGCCACGCAGGAGCTATCAAGATCACCGACGCCCTCTCCTGATGGATCCTGGCTACCAGCCTGGGGATGAGAGGAAACGGCGGGAATACATAAGCTAGTTTGAAGGTCCAAGGTGCTACTAGTGCATCTACTAGAGTCGCCTTGGGATCCCTGGATCTGGACCCGTAGCAAGGAACCTTGAAGTTCTGACGAGAGGCCATCAGATCCATGTCTGGAATGCCCCACAGTTGAGTAATTTGGGCAAAGATTTCCGGATGGAGTTCCCACTCCCCCGGATGTAATGTCTGACGACTCAGAAAATCCGCTTCCCAATTTTCCACTCCTGGGATGTGGATTGCAGACAGGTGGCAGGAGTGAGTCTCCGCCCATTGAATGATTTTGGTCACTTCTTCCATCGCCAGGGAACTCCTTGTTCCCCCCTGATGGTTGATGTACGCAACAGTCGTCATGTTGTCTGATTGAAACCGTATGAACTTGGCCTTTGCTAGCTGAGGCCAAGCCTTGAGAGCATTGAATATCGCTCTCAGTTCCAGAATATTTATCGGGAGAAGAGATTCTTCCCGAGACCAAAGACCCTGAGCTTTCAGGGATCCCCAGACCGCGCCCCAGCCCATCAGACTGGCGTCGGTCGTGACAATGACCCACTCTGGTCTGCGGAAGGTCATCCCTTGTGACAGGTTGTCCAGGGACAGCCACCAACGGAGTGAGTCTCTGGTCCTCTGATTTACTTGTATCTTCGGAGACAAGTCTGTATAGTCCCCATTCCACTGACTGAGCATGCACAGTTGTAATGGTCTTAGATGAATGCGCGCAAAAGGAACTATGTCCATTGCCGCTACCATCAAACCTATTACTTCCATGCACTGCGCTATGGAAGGAAGAGGAACGGAATGAAGTGTTTGACAAGAGTTTAGAAGTTTTGTTTTTCTGGCCTCTGTCAGAAAAATCCTCATTTCTAAGGAGTCTATTATTGTTCCTAAGAAGGGAACCCTTGTCGACGGAGATAGAGAACTCTTTTCCACGTTCACTTTCCATCCGTGAGATCTGAGAAAGGCCAGGACTATGTCCGTGTGAGCCTTTGCTTGAGGAAGGGACGACGCTTGAATCAGAATGTCGTCCAAGTAAGGTACTACTGCAATGCCCCTTGGTCTTAGCACCGCTAGAAGGGACCCTAGTACCTTTGTGAAAATCCTTGGAGCAGTGGCTAATCCGAAAGGAAGCGCCACAAACTGGTAATGCTTGTCCAGGAATGCGAACCTTAGGAACCGATGATGTTCCTTGTGGATAGGAATATGTAGATACGCATCCTTTAAATCCACCGTGGTCATGAATTGACCTTCCTGGATGGAAGGAAGAATTGTTCGAATGGTTTCCATTTTGAACGATGGAACCTTGAGAAACTTGTTTAAGATCTTGAGATCTAAGATTGGTCTGAACGTTCCCTCTTTTTTGGGAACTATGAACAGATTGGAGTAGAACCCCATCCCTTGTTCTCCTAATGGAACAGGATGAATCACTCCCATTTTTAACAGGTCTTCTACACAATGTAAGATTGCCTGTCTTTTTATGTGGTCTGAAGACAATTGAGACCTGTGGAACCTCCCCCTTGGGGGAAGCCCCTTGAATTCCAGAAGATAACCTTGGGAGACTATTTCTAGTGCCCAAGGATCCAGAACATCTCTTGCCCAAGCCTGAGCGAAGAGAGAGAGTCTGCCCCCCACCAGATCCGGTCCCGGATCGGGGGCCAACATTTCATGCTGTCTTGGTAGTAGTGGCAGGTTTCTTGGCCTGCTTTCCCTTGTTCCAGCCTTGCATTGGTCTCCAGGCTGGCTTGGCTTGAGAAGTATTACCCTCTTGCTTAGAGGACGTAGCACTTGGGGCTGGTCCGTTTCTACGAAAGGGACGAAAATTAGGTTTATTTTTGGCCTTGAAAGACCTATCCTGAGGAAGGGCGTGGCCCTTACCCCCAGTGATATCAGAGATAATCTCTTTCAAGTCAGGGCCAAACAGCGTTTTCCCCTTGAAAGGAATGTTAAGGAGTTTGTTCTTGGAAGACGCATCAGCTGACCAAGATTTCAACCAAAGCGCTCTGCGCGCCACAATAGCAAACCCAGAATTCTTCGCCGCTAACCTAGCCAATTGCAAAGTGGCGTCTAGGGTGAAAGAATTAGCCAATTTGAGAGCACGGATTCTGTCCATAATCTCCTCATAAGGAGGAGAATCACTATCGATCGCCTTTACTAGCTCATCGAACCAGAAACACGCGGCTGTAGTGACAGGGACAATGCATGAAATTGGTTGTAGAAGGTAACCTTGCTGAACAAACATCTTTTTAAGCAAACCTTCTAATTTTTTATCCATAGGATCTTTGAAAGCACAACTATCTTCTATGGGTATAGTGGTGCGTTTGTTTAAAGTAGAAACCGCTCCCTCGACCTTGGGGACTGTCTGCCATAAGTCCTTTCTGGGGTCGACCATAGGAAACAATTTTTTAAATATGGGGGGAGGGACGAAAGGTATACCGGGCCTTTCCCATTCTTTATTTACAATGTCCGCCACCCGCTTGGGTATAGGAAAAGCTTCTGGGAGCCCCGGGACCTCTAGGAACTTGTCCATTTTACATAGTTTCTCTGGGATGATCAAATTCTCACAATCATCCAGAGTGGATAATACCTCCTTAAGCAGAGCGCGGAGATGTTCCAACTTAAATTTAAATGTAATCACATCGGGTTTAGCTTGTTGAGAAATTTTCCCTGAATCTGAAATTTCTCCCTCAGACAAAACCTCCCTAGCCCCCTCAGACTGGTGTAGGGGCATTTCAGAACCATTATCATCAGCGTCCTCATGCTCTTCAGTATCTAAAACAGAGCAGTCGCGCTTACGCTGATAAGTGGGCATTTTGGCTAAAATGTTTTTGATAGAATTATCCATTACAGCCGTTAATTGTTGCATAGTAAGGAGTATTGGCGCGCTAGATGTACTAGGGGCCTCCTGAGTGGGCAAGACTCGTGTAGACGAAGGAGGGAATGATGCAGTACCATGCTTACTCCCCTCACTTGAGGAATCATCTTGGGCATCATTTTCAGTGTCACATAAATCACATTTATTTAAATGAGAAGGAACCTTGGCTTCCCCACATTCAGAACACAGTCTATCTGGTAGTTCAGACATGTTAAACAGGCATAAACTTGATAACAAAGTACAAAAAACGTTTTAAAATAAAACCGTTACTGTCACTTTAAATTTTAAACTGAACACACTTTATTACTGCAATTGCGAAAAAGTATGAAGGAATTGTTCAAAATTCACCAAAATTTCACCACAGTGTCTTAAAGCCTTAAAAGTATTGCACACCAAATTTGGAAGCTTTAACCCTTAAAATAACGGAACCGGAGCCGTTTTTAACTTTAACCCCTTTACAGTCCCTGGTATCTGCTTTGCTGAGACCCAACCAAGCCCAAAGGGGAATACGATACCAAATGACGCCTTCAGAAAGTCTTTTCTATGTATCAGAGCTCCTCACACATGCGACTGCATGTCATGCTTCTCAAAAACAAGTGCGCAATACCGGCGCGAAAATGAGGCTCTGCCTATGATTAGGGAAAGCCCCTAAAGAATAAGGTGTCTAAAACAGTGCCTGCCGATATTATTTTACAAAAATACCCAGATTAAATGATTCCTCAAGGCTAAATATGTGTAATATATGAATCGATTTAGCCCAGAAAATGTCTACATTCTTAATAAGCCCTTGTGAAGCCCTTATTTACTGTCTGAATAAAAATGGCTTACCGGATCCCATAGGGAAAATGACAGCTTCCAGCATTACATCGTCTTGTTAGAATGTGTCATACCTCAAGCAGCAAAAGACTGCTCACTGTTCCCCCAACTGAAGTTAATTCCTCTCAACAGTCCTGTGTGGAACAGCCATGGATTTTAGTAACGGTTGCTAAAATCATTTTCCTCTTACAAACAGAAATCTTCATCTCTTTTCTGTTTCAGAGTAAATAGTACATACCAGCACTATTTTAAAATAACAAACTCTTGATTGAATAATAAAAACTACAGTTAAACACTAAAAAACTCTAAGCCATCTCCGTGGAGATGTTGCCTGTACAACGGCAAAGAGAATGACTGGGGTAGGCGGAGCCTAGGAGGGATCATGTGACCAGCTTTGCTGGGCTCTTTGCCATTTCCTGTTGGGGAAGAGAATATCCCCACAAGTAAGGATGACGCCGTGGACCGGACACACCTATGTTGGAGAAACAGAACTTTCCAAGATAAAAGCTTAATATCAATGGAATGAAGGGGTTCGAACGGAACACCCTGAAGAACTTTAAGAACCAAGTTTAAGCTCCACGGAGGAATAACAGTTTTAAACACAGGCTTAATCCTAGCCAAAGCCTGACAAAAAGCCTGGATGTCTGGATTCTCTGCCAGACGTTTGTGTAAAAGAATAGACAGAGCAGAAATCTGTCCCTTTAACGAACTAGCGGATAAACCCTTTTCTAAACCCTCTTGTAGAAAAGCCAATATCCTAGGAATCCTAACCTTACTCCATGAGTAACTCTTGGATTCACACCAATATAAATATTTACGCCATATCTTATGGTAAATTTTTCTGGTAACAGGTTTCCGAGCCTGTATTAATGTATCAATAACCGACTCCGAAAAACCACGCTTTGATAGAATCAAGCGTTCAATCTCCATGCAGTCAGCCTCAGAGAAATTAGGCTTGGATGGTTGAAAGGACCCTGAATTAGAAGGTCCTGCCTCAGAGGCAGAGACCATGGTGGACAGGACGACATGTCCACTAGGTCTGCATACCAGGTCCTGCGTGGCCACGCAGGCACTATCAGAATCACCGATGCTCTCTCCTGTTTGATCCTGGCAATCAGTCGAGGCAGCAACGGAAACGGTGGAAACACATAAGCCATGTTGAAAACCCAAGGGGCTGCTAGTGCATCTACCAGCACCGCTCCCAAGTCCCTGGACCTGGATCCGTAACAAGGAAGCTTGGCGTTCTGGCGAGATGCCATGAGATCCAGTTCCGGTTCGCCCCAACGAAGAATTAGTTGAGCAAATACCTCCGGGTGAAGTTCCCACTCCCCCGGATGAAAGGTCTGGCGACTTAGAAAGTCCGCCTCCCAGTTCTCCACGCCTGGGATGTAGATCGCTGACAGGTGGCAAGAGTGAGACTCTGCCCAGCGAATTATCTTCGAGACTTCTAACATCGCTAGGGAACTCCTGGTTCCCCCTTGATGATTGATGTAAGCCACAGTCGTGATGTTGTCCGACTGAAATCTGATGAACCTCAGTGTTGCTAACTGAGGCCAAGCTAGAAGAGCATTGAATATTGCTCTTAATTCCAGAATGTTTATTGGGAGGAGTTTCTCCTCCTGAGTCCACGATCCCTGAGCCTTCAGGGAGTTCCAGACTGCGCCCCAGCCTAGTAGGCTGGCATCTGTTGTTACAATCGTCCAGTCTGGTCTGCAAAAAGTCATTCCTTTGGACAGATGAACCCAAGACAACCACCAGAGAAGAGAATCTCTGGTCTCCTGGTCCAGATTTAGTAAAGGGGACAGATCTGAGTAATCCCCATTCCACTGACTTAGCATGCATAATTGCAGCGGTCTGAGATGCAGGCGCACAAATGGCACTATGTCCATTGCTGCGACCATTAAGCCGATTACTTCCATGCACTGAGCTACAGATGGGCTTGGAATGAAATAAAGGACACGGCAAGCATTTAGGATTTTTGATAACCTGGACTCAGTCAGGTAAATCTTCATCTCTACAGAATTTATAAGAGTCCCTAGAAAAGGAACCCTTGTGAGTGGTAACAGAGAACTCTTTTCCATGTTCACTTTCCACCCATGCGACCTCAGAAATGCTAGAACTATCTCTGTATGAGACTTTGCATTTTGAAAACTTGACGCTTGTATCAGAATGTCGTCTAGGTACGGGGCCACCGATATGCCTCGCGGTCTTAGTACCGCCAGAAGCGAGCCCAGAACCTTTGTAAAAATTCTCGGGGCCGTAGCTAACCCGAAGGGAAGAGCTACTAACTGGTAATGCCTGTCTAGAAAGGCAAACCTTAGGAACCGATAATGATCTTTGTGAATCGGTATGTGAAGGTAGGCATCCTTTAAGTCCACTGTGGTCATATACTGACCCTCTTGGATCATGGGTAGGATGGTTCGAATAGTTTCCATTTTGAACGATGGAACCCTTAGGAATTTGTTTAAAATCTTCAGGTCCAAGATTGGCCTGAAGGTTCCCTCTTTTTTGGGAACCACAAACAGATTTGAGTAAAAACCTTGCCCTTGTTCTGTCCGCGGAACGGGGTGGATCACTCCCATTACTAAGAGGTCTTGCACACATTGTAGAAATGCCTCTTTCTTTATTAGGTTTGTTGATAACCTTGACAGATGAAATCTCCCTTGTGGAGGAGAAGTTTTGAAGTCCAGAAGGTATCCCTGAGATATGATCTCCAACGTCCAGGGATCCTGGACATCTCTTGCCCAAGCCTGGGTGAAGAGAGAAAGTCTGCCCCCCACTAGATCCGTTTCCGGATAGGGGGCCCTTTCTTCATGCTGTCTTAGGGGCAGAAGTAGGTTTTCTGGCCTGCTTGCCCTTGTTCCAGGACTGGTTGCCCTTCCAACCCTGTCTGTAACGAGCAGCAGTTCCTTCCTGTTTTGGAGCGGAGGAAGTTGATGCTGCTCCTGCCTTGAAATTACGAAAGGCACGAAAATTAGACTGTTTGGCCTTTGATTTGGCCCTGTCCTGAGGAAGGGTGTGGCCCTTACCTCCAGTAATATCAGCAATAATTTCTTTCAAGCCGGGCCCGAATAAGGTTTGCCCTTTGAAAGGAATATTAAGCAATTTAGATTTAGAAGTCACATCTGCTGACCAGGATTTAAGCCATAGCGCTCTGCGCACCTGGATGGCGAATCCGGAGTTCTTAGCCGTTAGTTTGGTTAAATGCACAACGGCATCTGAAACAAATGCATTAGCTAGCTTAAGTGCTTTAAGCTTGTTCATAATCTCATCCAATGGTGCTGTGCGAATCGCCTCTTCCAGAGACTCAAACAAAAATGCCGCTGCAGCAGTGACGGGCGCAATGCATGCAAGGGGCTGTAATATAAAACCTTGTTGAACAAACATTTTCTTAAGGTAACCTTCTAATTTTTTATCCATTGGATCTGAGAAAGCACAACTATCCTCCACCGGGATAGTGGTACGCTTGGCTAAAGTAGAAACTGCTCCCTCCACCTTAGGGACCGTCTGCCATAAGTCTTGTGTGGTGGCGTCTATTGGGAACATCTTTCTAAATATCGGAGGGGGGAAAAGGGCACACCGGGTCTATCCCACTCCTTGCTAATAATCTCTATAAGCCTTTTAGGTATAGGAAAAACGTCAGTACACACCGGTACCGCAAAGTATTTATCCAGCCTACATAATTTCTCTGGGATTGCAACCGTGTCGCAATCATTCAGAGCCGCTAACACCTCCCCTAGCAATACACGGAGGTTCTCAAGCTTAAATTTAAAATTTGAAATTTCTGAATCCCTTCTCCCCGGATCAGATCCGTCACCCACAGAATGAAGCTCTCCGTCCTCATGTTCTGCAAATTGTGACGCAGTATCGGACATGGCTCTCGTGTCATCGGCGCGCTCTGTCCTTAACCCAGAGCTATCGCGCTTGCCTCTTAACTCAGGCAAATTAGATAATACTTCTTTCATAACATTAGCCATATCATGCAAAGTGATTTGTAAGGGCCTTGATGTACTTGGCGCCACAATCTCACGCACCTCCTGAGCGGGACACGAAGGTACTGACACGTGAGGAGAGTTAGGCGGCATAACTTCCCCCTCGTTGTCTGGTGATAATTTCTTTACCAGTAAAGACTGACTTTTATTTAAAGTAACATCAATACAATTGGTACACATATTTCTATTGGGCTCCACATTGGCTTTTAAACATAATGAACAGGTAGATTCATCTGTATCAGACATGTTTAAACAGACTAGCAATGAGGCTAGCAAGCTTGGAAAATTCTTTCAATAAATTTACAAGCAAGATAAAAAACGCTGCAGCGCTTTTAAAAACACAGTTGAAATAACAATGAACTAATTCAGTTATAACAAACAATTTTAACAGAAAATGTATGAAATTAGCAGAGGATTGCACCCACTAGCAAAAGGATGATTAACCCCTCACTACCCAAAAACGGATAATCAAATTAAGATTTAACGCTTTTATCACAGTCAAACACACTGTCACAGGTCTGCTGTGACTGATTACCTCCTTCAAAAATGAATTTTGAAGACCCCTGAGCTCTCTGGAGACGTCCTGGATCAAGGAGGAAGAAGCAGGAAGACTGTGCTAGAATTTTAACTGCGCAACAAGGCGCTACAAAAAGGCCCCTCCCACTCATATTACAGTGGGAGACCTGATATAACGGTTTCTATGCAGAAATATACGTTAGCCATATTGAAAAAAAATCATGCCCAAAAAGATTTATCACCAAAGTACCTCACAAAAAATGAATAACATGCCAGTAAACGTTTTACAAACTTTTCCAATGTTATGCAAAGTTATCACTAAGCCTGCTACCAGTCGCTTCTACTGCAGTTAAGGCTCATACATTATTTCAGTATTAACAGTATTTTCTCAGTCAAATTCTAGTCCCTAGAAAATAACTCAACTGCGCATACATTTATCAGCCTGATACCAGTCGCTACTACTGCATTAAAGGCTGTACTTACATCATATGGGTAACAGCAGTGTTTTCTTAGTCAATTCCATTCCTAGAAAATATTTTACTGCACATTCCTCATTTGCGGGGGACCCCGCATGCTATTCCCTTTTCTGAAGTTACCCCACTCCTCAGAATGTGCGAGAACAGCCAGTGGATCTTAGTTACATCTGCTAAGATCATAGAAAACGCAGGCAGATTCTTCTTCTAAATACTGCCTGAGAGAAAAAACAGCACACTCCGGTGCCATTTTAAAATAATAAACTTTTGATTGAAGAATAATTAAGTAAAAAACTCCTATCTCCTCTCACGACCTCCTTCTTTGTTGAGCGTTGCAAGAGAATGACTGGATATGACATGTGAGGGGAGGAGCTATATAGCAGCTCTGCTTGGGTGATCCTCTTGCAACTTCCTGTTGGGGGGAGAATATATCCCATAAGTAAAGTATGACCCGTGGACTGAACACACTTAACAAGAGAAAAGTATTTCTATAACCGTGTTGGTTATGCAAAACTGGGGAATGGGTATTAAAGGGATTATCGATCTTATACAACAATAACAATTCTGGTGTAGACTGTCCCTTTAACTCACTGCAATTTAAACACAACTACTGCAGTCATGAGATAAATGGTTGTAAAAGCTTCTCTAGGACACCCTTTGTTCAGAAATAGCAGAAATGTGTTTTAGCAATTAGAAGACCGCTAATTGCAGCTAAGCACCACACTTGAAATTCCTAGCAATGAAGGGGTTAATCAGTTAGTTGTAAAGTTAATTTTTGCTGTAGTGTAGATATTACCCTACCACCTGACACCTCCCACCCCCTGATCCCTATCTTATCCCTCCAAAACAGCTCTTTCCTCCTCCCTCTTCACTGGTCACCACCATTTTAGGTACTGTCTTTATGCAGTTTAGGACTTTTTCTTTAAAACTATAATTATGTAGTGTAGGGGTCCCACTCTCTTCTCAGCCTCTCACCTCCCTGATCCCTCAACTGAGCCCGCCATGTTTATTACTGGCAGACAGTCTTCCAGCAACAAACTATATATTTTTTATTTTATATTACAATTTATCATTCTAGATTTTTCTGTAGTTTAGTGGTCTCCCTCACCTCCTTCAAGATGAAACTTTTCTGTAGTGTAGAGTTCTCCCTCTCCCCTCCAGCTGTTACAATTCCATAGTGTAGGGCCTCATTCTTCCCTCTCCCTTCATAAACTATTTCTGTAGTGTAGGATTGTTACAGAGAGTGACACAGACGGTGCCTACAACAACTGGTTTCATATGGTAAGGGAGTACAATCAGTGCTCCCTTACCATATGAAGGCAGATGCCTTCTGCCCCATGGTTGTGGTCCAGCTATTTAAGCTGACAGTGGGGACCACAACTGGCATCTCTGCGTTGGATGTAGGTACTACGTCAACTCAGTACGCTGGGTAAAGTACCGTGACATAGGACCTACGCGTATGTCCAAATGGAGCATGGGGTTAAGATCATATTTTTTAAAGTTAAAAAAAAAAGGGAAAAAAGCACTGTAAAAAAAACCCCCAACATATACTGAAAATTTCTTAAAACAACTTTCTGCCAAAGAGGGTATCAACATTTTACAACGCAATACACTGTAGCCATTTTTTGGCTGCCATGGAGTTAAGTAAAAATGCAAATGAAAAATAAAGCCCTTAGAGATAAAAGGAAGGTAAAGGTAATACGTTTAATGCCCGACATACAAGCC